>NW_024962280.1:5877432-6099194 GCF_019238085.1 Lagopus leucura | reverse complement strand
CTTCCTTCCTTCCTTCCTTCCTTCCTTCCTTCCTTCCTTCCTTCCTTCCTTCCTTCCTTCCTTCCTTCCTCCCTTCCTCCCTTCCTCCCTTCCTCCCTTCCTCCCTTCCTCCCTTCCTCCCTTCCTCCCTCTCTTCCTCCCTCTCTTTCTTTCTTAAATTAAAGCTGCTCATTTATTTAAGTCTTCTATCTCCCTGCTGATAACTGGGACAACAAAGCCTGCTGATGTTGTCTCTCTCAATATATATTTTAATACATCTGACCTGCTTGTCATATTCTTGGCAACGCAGCCTGTGTGCTTTAACAAGACTGCTTTGGAAAGGAGCTAATGACATATACAGGGGATTTGCCTGGATACCAGTGGACTTATACAGCTGCATGGCATGAGGGCTTTAGGAATGCAGAGAGTAGCTCTGTGCTCTATTGCTTTAAATGTACATCACAGTGGGGCTGGACCTATTTAAAAATCCCCAGAGGTCTTGCTAGTTAACTTCCCTTTCATGTAATAGAAAAAAAGGTTGAATGAGTCATGTGAAGCCAGCCATGAGATTAATATAGACAAAGATGTCATATCCTCATGCATGCAGCTGTGAATGGCATATCTACTTTGCCATCTGCAGATTAAATGGACATAGTGTCTCAGTGGCTGCTGCAGGGCTTGGTATAACTCAGTTATCATCAGGCAGATTTCCTGTTGCCTAATACCCAAACACAATAGTTGTTTAGCATCAGTCTTTGGTTTCTGGAGTAGTTTCAAAACCCGCCAGCCACAGTATGTAGTTTTATAACAACACCACCGTTAACTAATTGCACACACTCACAGAATTATGAAACCCAAGAGGATAATTTGGTGCATCATTGAGTATATCTTTGTGAATTTTTCATAGGCAGTTTACATTTTAGCTGATACTTAAAATGAGAATATTTTCCTGCATATCTGTTTGCACTAATTTCTTTCCTCCTGGTAATTTGGGGCTTTCTTTTTTGACAATTACAAAAACCGCATTCTGTTTAATTACAATATTTACAGAAACAGCCTTTTTCCATATCGCAAGTTTTAACTCCATGTGCTCCTGAGATGTTAATTAATGTCTATATTTGCAAGGACACATCTGTCCTGACCTTTAGGTACCATTCGTTCCATTTGTAAATTGGACAGTTGAATGTGAGTGCTGGATTTAGAAGAAACATTTGAGGAAATACATTATTTTAAGCACACAGTCTTGGTAGGGAAACATCATAACTCACATCTTTGTGATATTCTTGTTATGGAGGATATCACTGAGAAAGTTTATCTAGATTCTTCATCAGAACTTATTTGTAAGTTCACTTTAAAAGGCCAAAGCCAGGAGAAAATTTGTGCTCTTCAGTACTGAAATATTTGATGCAGTCACGCAGTTCCCATTTACTTCTGTGAGTCACCCATGTGCACAGAGATGAGAAGTCTCCCTTGTTAGGGCTTTAAATGTTTCCATGGGAGTTTGCTTCTTTGAATATTTTATTTTCAGCTTTGTTATGGTAAGATGATTTTTCTGACATTTTGCTGATCACAAAGCAGCTGGCCCCATAAAAAATAAAGCACACACACAAAGAAACAAATGACTGAGTGTCTGGGGAAAAATGTGAGTTCTGTGTCTGAGCTGCAACAGATTGTCATCATTAAAAGAAAACATCAGCAAATGCTGGAATGATGGGCACTGAAGAGTTGAAACAGTTTCTCAGGTTGGAAGACAAAATAGAAGGTGGTACTTTAATTAGGCCGTTCATTTTGGTTGTATTATCTGGGTCTGATCACTTTTTAAAAGTATAAAATAGTAGTGTTGAATGCTAAAGGAGAAAATTACCTGAAGAAACACTGTAAGGCATGCTTGGTTTAATTGTAAACATCTCACAGTGCAAAGTCCTGCAGCTGAGGAGGAGTATCTCCAAGGAGCAGGACTGTCTGGGGCCACCCGGCTGGGAAGCAGCTGTGCAAGAAAGGACCTGGGGCTCCTGGTGGACAGCATGCTGAATGTGAGTCAGCAGTTTGCCCTTGCTGCTAAGGCAAAGCATCACCAGTAGGTCAGGAGAGGTGATCTTTCTGCGAAGAGATGCTCTGGAGTCTCCTCTTTGGAGAGCTTCTAAAGCCACCAGGACACGTTCCTGAGCACCCTGCTCTAGGTGGTCCTGTTTGAGCACAGGTTGGACCTGATTGACCCAGAGGTCCTTTCCAGCCTCAACCTTTCTGTGGCTGCAGCTCTAAATATAAAGCTGTACACATCTGCCAAGATTAGAACACCATAAAATAAGAAAATGCAGATGCTTGTCTGTGTCAGAAGATCTCTGGCAGAGAAAAGCTGAAATGCAAAGTGCAACGAGGAAAAAGTACACACAAATAGACCACAAAGAACAAAATAAACAAAACAAACCCAAACAACACAAGTAACTGTCCTAGGAATAGCCAGTTTCTACTATGATCTCTCTTATACCTTTATAATATAACTACAGTGGCAGATGCTCTTGTGCCTTGTTCTGCATCCCCGTAGCACCTCTTTGGCCAAACCCTCCCAAGGACTTCTAAGAGACCATGCAGGTGAGTGATGCAGTGGTCTTAGATTAGTTGGAAGGAGAAATGAGCAGGACCTTTGGTCCTTGTTGTACCACTGGTGCAGGAGAGGGAGCTCCACCAGTGCCAAGGAACAAACATCCATCACTTTTCATGTCAAAGAAATATCTGCAGCAAAATAAGTGATCCATGAAGGGCAAAAAACAAAAAAATAGCTAATGGCATTTAGTGGGGAAGTAGTTCTTTCCCTCTACCCTTCCTTTAAGATTTTAATAAGTACTTTGTCTTCTGAGTTTTCCATTTGTTTCTGTATCTATTTATTTTCATGATTTATTTGTTTCTGCTTTATCTATATTGCATGAGTCATCATCCTGTTCAAGTCCCTTATTAAGGAAAGTAAATAATCTTCTGAAAGTAACTTATATGTGTCTCTGCTCCCTCCACTTACAGTTGTTTTCTCCCTTATTATTGGAAATTAGAGGCCAGAAAATGGGCTTGGCCCAGAATTTTCATAGGATTTTTTTTTTCTTTGAGGTTTTCTCGTAAAAGCTGTTTAATCAAAAGCTGGAACTGAAGCCCAAATCACTTCTGCATTTTCAAAAGGAATAGGTCAGCACTTGGGATTTGTATGAAATGTTACATGTTCAGAAACAAAGAATTGTAACCTCAAGTTGAATAAAAATGTTCTTAGGCAGACAGCATCCTGGCTGCGGGCCCAGGCAGCTGTATTGTTTCTCCCCAGGCTGGGTTTCTGGTCAGTCAGAAGTGATGCAAAATATGGAATCCAAGACTTCCAGTGATGGAGATGAAAGTTCTGTGCACTGATTATCTACCTTGTTCTTTTTCAACAGCTTTCCTGTAGTTGCTTTCATTACACACTCCTTTTTCCCATTCACCTTTCTTTATTTGTTCTTCCCTTCTCTCTCATATCACTTCCCTGCCCCCTTCTCACCTTGTTTCTGTCACCATTCTGATCCCATTGTCCTTGCAGTGATGCATCCATGTGACCCAACACTGGAAACATTATGTAGGACACAACATGTCCTGCAGAAAGCCAAGATGGATTTCAAGGCAGGCTGAAAGCTTCATTTATTCTGCACAGCCGGAGCTGGGTCCATACTGCAAAGCACACTTCCTCATTCATCATATGCTTTCTTATCTGGTGTCTCACAAATCTAATATAGATACTAATTGCAAATTGCTGAGATAAGCCTTTCAGGTCTTGGAGCGCTCTTGTGATCTTCCAGTTTGCCCCCTTTTCTAGCCAGTTCTCAGAGAGGAGTTTTAGTTTTTCTTTTACATTTTTGGTGATTACTCGGTGTTCGCCTTATCATTTGAAAGAAAGCAATGTGGAGAAGTGTGTGTCTGATGAAATATTTAGACTTTTAAGACTAGCAGCTCACAGAATATCGTAAACCATAATTTATACCTGTTTATAGCACTTCTGCTGGAAATATCGTGCTAATCTACCTAATATATGTTAGAAAATGCAGACATGCTAAGATTTTTATATTATAACTATCAGTCTTTGCTACTATATTATGAGCAACAAGGAATGTCTTTTCCTAGGATCTTGATGTCCTATTTATTAAAGGCAGTGTCTCATGCTGTGTGTTAGAGCCCTGCGTGCAGCACTGGGCGACCTTTTTTGAAGAAACTCAAATGATGTAGTTCTCCTATTGGCTTTAGGCTCGAGATTTTGTCACTTCTCCATACGAGGCTGTATTTAATTGGATCCTAGTTAGGTCCTATATTGTGCATCACTGAATGAAACCTCTCATGGCTGATGCCTTCACAGAAGCTGTTGGACTGAGCACAACTGAATGGATGTACTTGCCTTGTGCTAGTGGATGAGTTGTATTCACCAGTCTGCTTTTCCCTCAGTCCTTATGTCCAAGGGAACACATCTCAGAGATGTGCCTTTTCAAATTCCCCTAGGGCTAAATATTCAAGGTGTCTTAAATGTTGTGGCTTCATAACACTTTTTCCCTGTGTGAGACACTTATACAAAAGTAAGCTTTCCCGTCTCCTCTTCCTCTCTGCTCCAAATGGTCTGTAAACCTAGAGAAATGGTTTTGTAGTTATATTTAGCTGTGTTTTCTATCACTCTGACCTTGAACAAAGGATTTATAGGCCCCAAATTGATCCATGTATTTCCTAAATGCAACTCTTGGTTTGATAAAAAACATCTTCATGCAATGTTACTTTTTTTCTCTGGAGGTGTTTCTTCCTACTTGTTATCTTTAGGTGGATGTGGTTTAGACCTGCCTCTTCCTGTAATGCTTTCACATATGTTGTTAAAATGCCATTAGCACGGCATTTTCTCATTCAAGCTCTACTTTTAGTAGACGTGAGTCTTCACAGGATAAAACCTTAAAAGGAGACCTAGCTTAACTTTTCCTGCTGAATACTACTCTGGTCACCTCTTTGTGACCTGCTGTAGGAGGAACAGGAATTAAGTCTGTGCTAACAAGGTTTCCATCCTTGATTTCCAAGGTTTTTTTTTTTTTTTTCAGTGGCAAGCCACATTCTGTCTCTAAAAACTAATATTGGCCATTGAATATTGTCATCACGTGTAGCAAAATTTAATATTTGCTATTGTTTGTGGCAAGAAGGAATTCTATCGAAAGCTAAATCCCAAGATCTTCAGATGGTGGTGACTGTATTATATGTGCTACAGTAGAAATCTAATCCAGGTCAGTATGCAACGCACAGGAGTGAGTGACTGAAAAGACTGCTGCTGTACTAGAGTTCCTCTGTCACCTGAGGGAGAAACAAAAATATCTTAGAGACAGTAAAAACTCATTTCTTTGTCTGCAGGAATTCTGTGGAGTGTGATGCTCGTCACATCCAATCTTGGTAGATGGCTTGGTGGTACAGAAAGCAAAGAACTGAACTGACTCAGGGACCTGGAAGTAATTACTCTAGTCAGGCTTCTGGAGCTTGTCTGCACAAACTCACAAGGGTACCAGATGCACTTAGGGTAAAGGCATTAAGTTTCTTCATTGGCTGAAGTCTGCAATATGTTTTTAAGCTAACTGCATGCCCTGCACTTGGTTTCGGCATGCAAGATCAAAAAATAAATCCTATTAATACTTTTATTTAAAGTAGATATTCAAATTGGAGCGAACTGAGAAGTCATAAGCACCCAGGTTTGCCCAGGATTACCTCTAGCATAAATTATATACACATAACAGAAGTACGAGAATATCAAGCGAGTTCATTTAAATTAATGTTATTAAAACAAATGGAAAATTGATTTGTGGTAATAGAGGGCTTGATTTACCCTAGCTTAACTCCACTGACTTTGGTGGATTTGTTCCTGCTTCACTTTGGTATAAGTCAAGGGAATTCCAAGCCCAGGAAGCCTAAATACTAAGACTAAAGGAAGTGTTTATTATCTTATGTCTTATTGCATTCAAGGCAGCAGGAAATGTACCTCTTCTGATTTATTCTACTATAATGCAGACAGTGGCCAGGAACAACAGAAATAACGATTAGCTGTTTATTGTAGTGAGTAGCCCTAGTAACTTAATATTGTGTTAATACAAACATCATTATGGAGTCAAATTGAGCTTATACTTAAGATATTCCTAAAGCAACGAGCAGAACTCAGGCTTTGATGGTTCATAGACTGAGTTGGTTTCAAACCCTTGGACTCCACAGGGTGTTAAGCTGTAAACTGCCCATGTACCCAGCTGCAGACCTTCCTCCCACCTTTCTAAAGTGCCTTCTTACTGCTCCACAAGTGAAAAATTAATGGACCTTCCCTCATTTGCTTTTGTGATGAGAAGGAAGCATTTCCATTAATGACACTAAGAATAGGATTTACTGTAACTTGGGCTCAGATGGTATTTGTGGTTCCCACACATCCTGTAACAATATGCTTTCTAAACTTAAACGGATATTGCCACACCGACTGTTACAGAAAAGCAGAAGGAAGATGATGAAGCAGCTCCTACAGGCTCACTTTTTTCTGAGGCAAATTTATTGGCCTTGTGTTCAACACCTCAGCAAGGTAAAAAAAAAAAAAAAAAAAAACGCCCCGACATGAAAGCGAGACAAGTTGTGAGTGTGTTTTACCAGTGTGTCTGCCATGTGATTTCCTGCCGTTAATTACTGATGTGAGAGGTAAAGCAGAAAAACAGACTTTTAGAGCTAGCTTTTCAGTCTTGAATGGTAGAAGTGGGGCACAAATACCAAGCTCACCCCTTCCTTTCCCATTTCTCAGCCAACCTCTCCTCCACCTTTCCAGCGGTTCTTCCAGCAGCTCCTGCCCTGTCCTTTTGCATACATACCCATCTGTACCCCTTGGGCAGCTCTCTTGCTGCTGATGAATTGCCAGGTTCAGCTCTGGCTGACAATTCGCTGCCTCTGCTTCTGACCTCTTGCCTGAGGCTGCACATAGACCTGTCAATCATGGGGATATTTTTTGTGAAGTCAACTCTTTAAGCAATTAAGGATCTATATGTAGGCAGCCAGAGCATCTTGCACAGTGCTTGGGCCAGCTAAAACTTCTCTTCCCCGTTACCAGGCTCTGAGTAAGCCAGTCCTGTGTAGCGTAGATAAATACCAACCATCTATCATCCCCCATATGCCTTAGGAGTGTAATTTCACGAGCTGCCTGTGTGGGAGAGATGTGTGAGAAGATGCTGCGTCAGTGTGTGGGCTGCACAGGGGACAAAGAGGTTACTTAAAATTTATACTGGAAATAGAGAGTGAGTAATAATGTGCCCACCATGGACCTTTCTTCAGGAGAGACATGCAAATGAAAAATGAGTTGAATGATTGATGTAACTACCAACTGAGGAGGGAGCTGGAAGTGGAGGTGTGAGCCAGCCCTCAGACAGGATAGAGCAGCACACAGGCATGTGCTGCAGAGTGCAGTGAGGGTGCATGTGCATGTGTGTATGCACGTGTGTTTGTGATTTGGAGCTTGGAAAGAGAAAGTTCCTGTGGACCTGCGTGCTGTTGATCTTTTTGTCTTTCTTTTCCCTATGGAGCTTTCCCATAATTAATGGAACTGCAAGGGGACTGCTGAGGTGATGTTCTGTGCCTGAGATCGGATTTCTAAGACGATTGCAGATCAGAATGGTATATCCACAGGGAAAAGGGATGGAGTTTGTGCCTTGGATAGGTGGATGTGAACCAGACCACCAGATCAGTCCCTTCAGATTGAAGGCATTGTAAATAGGGCTCATAACCAATTATTGCCACGTTCCATTTGCTCTAGCAGAAAAGACTTAATTTGCATACATGAAACAGACAATAAACTGCTGGGAGAGCACACAGACTATATTCAAGTTGATAGAATGATCTATCCTGATGTGGTATTTGTCAGTTGCGTTCTCCTAAATCCTCCTGTGCAATTCTCAGACATTCACGCGTCACGCTGAAGCATGTTTTTCTTTTTAGCAATAAGGAGTCTTCAAAGAGAGTCCCTCTTCATGAAAATAAGATGGAGGGAGCATTCTTTTATTTTTCTAGCTGCCATTTGTTTGAATAGGATAAAATATTTTCTGTCCTCTCTATTCTTATGCATCTTCCTGCTTGAGATCATCACAACTGCAAAGCCAGTTTGGTGAAAAACATCACTCTCCCATCCCCTTCCTTCATTTCCTAAGAAAATAGATACTTTGAGAGGCATGAAATATAATATCGAGGGCTGCCTTCCTAAAGAATGTCTAAAATTCCTGCGAGACAATGCATTGTTTCAAAACAAAGCTATTTCAGGCAATTCTATCCTTGTATGTACAAAGCGATTCATCGGAGAGACTTTCTTCCAGCACAAATATTCTTGCTCTGGGGCTTTATCTTTTAAAGGAAAAAAGAAAGTGTTTTAGAAGATCAGTTTCACATTGTTACAATTTAAAACAAACCAAACAAAAACAGATTCTGCAGAAGTTCAACCAACTGACATTCTCCCTGTCCGTGTCTAGCTAAAGCCAGCACAATCCCTCTGGAACCTCTTTGACAAACTTTATTTATTTAACAGTCAGCCTCTGGTGTTTTTTTGTCAGATGTACCATGAATGTTGTATCACGCTTCGCTTTTAAAGGAAGAGTACAGTGGATTTGGTTTTGTGCATTTTATAGTCTTACATGGACCTCGGCGTGGTGGGAACTGCAAGTCAGTGTGTCCCTGTTTCGGTGCTGCTGACCCAGAGAATTGGCACTGCAGCTGGCAGTGGAGACAACCAGAGGCCTGGCCTGCTGCAAGACATTTTCTAGCAGTGAGGATGTGACCAATAGATTTTCACGCACTTTGGTTCACAAAATCACAGAGTTATGAGCTCTGTAAAGGCACTGCTGTTTCCAAAGGAAATATTTTCTACAAGGTAGGTAGGTTTTGGCCAAATTGAGAAGCTCAGCTGGTGCTTTATGTACTCTTCCCATGCATGAATTCACTGTGGGCTTGACCAAGAAAACTTGGCTAATGCTGCCACAGTAAAAGACAAAATGAGCTCAGAAGTATGGACAGAGCGATAATGCTCTCATTTCTTTCAATTATTTTGCAGAAAACATGGCCTCAGACTATTAGTGTTGCTTCTGTTCTCAGCACCAGCCCTGTTCACTGAAATTAGAGCTCAGAACCGATCCTTCTAACCTTGTGTTTTGACTCCACTCCAAGGCATTGGTTTTGTTATTACAGCAGGAAACAGATATTCACAGAGCAAGGGCAGAGCACTGCAAAGTAAATTGTAGGTGTCCAAGTAGATAAAGATCTGAAGGTGTCCTTTTTCATTTCAGTGCTGATGTAATGGGGAGGAAGGTGGTTTTAGCACCCATTAGTAAATAGCCACCTCGCAGAAGCATATGCTTTTTTGCAGCAGTAACAAAAACAGAACAACAAAAAGAAACCAAACCAGAAACATCCGTTCTTTAGAAATATCTGTTAAACAAAACCAAAAAGTGGAAAAAGAAAATTAGCGGCTGCTCTTGCACTAAACTTTAACATACAGATTCGGCTTTCAGAGAGCTATCATTGTAGCCAAATTAAAATGTAGCTGAAATTTTTCTAACTGAAGCTGTCAATGAAGATAAAAAGTTTTTATGTTGACAGTAAAGCAAATGATTTTTTCCACTCCGTTGAAGTTTTGTAATGGTGCAGTATATCTGGTTGACTTATGGAGTGCTAATGACAGATTAACAGCTGCAGGAGAGACGACTGCACCGAGAATCGCTCTCAGAGAGTGAAGTTGAGTGTGGGCAGGGGCTGGATTAGGAGGCAGAAATGGCTGCACAATGGTGACACAGAGAGCAGATTCAGAATGAGAGAAATAGGGCTTCTTGGTTTTGGGGAAGCCCCGTGTAAGAGGTCACATCTCAGCACTGCAGGCACTGAGCTGGGGTATTGCTGTAGGAGAGGGACAGTTTGCACTAGGAGAGGATGCTAAGTGGGTTAAAGGATAATTATCCAGGATGGTGCAGAGGGCAGCTCTCTGGTACATGGGAACAGGGCCGTAAAAGTACTTTGCATGAGACAGGATTTGGCTTCTCATGCCCCTATGCCACAGTGTTTTAATGCATTGCTAGTATGTTCAGCCACCAAGACATCCCAGGAACCAGCCTCCAATACTTATTTCCTTGGGTGTTTCCCTGAAAAATTCACATGGGAAGAAAAGGTCATGCTAGAGAAATTTGTCCTATTTTACCACACAAAACAGGGAGAGCAGACAATGCTGTCCTGCTCTGCTGATCTCAGCATTGCCACGCTTCCAGCTCGGGGGACGTAAAATGGGGGCAAGGCTTTGGGAAGTTGCTTTCTTGGTGCAAACAGCCGTTGAGTTAAAAATTCACCTCTGTAGATTACCCACTTAGAAGCTGCCAAGAGGTCAAGGACTGTTGGCAGCTCTGCTGGGTCCGTCCCCCCTAATTCCTGGATTTCACCACTTTTAGCACAGAATGTGCATTTAGCTCTTCAGAACTGCTGTAACTTGGAGATCTTTGGATGCCTCCAAACCCACTGGCTGCAGTAACCCGAATTCACTTGGAGATACCTTCACCATTTAATTAGACTGCTTATTTTGGCACAGAGAAAGAAGCAGGGGGGAGGGGGGAAGCAGAATGTTTAGAAAAGATCAGCTTTTGCCTGGAATGTGACATCTGAGTAATTTAAAGAGGTTTTAAGAACAATGCTTTATTTTAATTAGTTTCTGAACCGTTTTCTTTGCCTATTCTCCCCTCTCTCCCTCGGGGGGGGGCCCCCCCAAGTACTGTTTATTTTTGATGACATCTGCAATCCTAAAAAAATTTAAAAAAAGAAAAAAAAAGAGCAAATTAACTTGGTTCCAGGCACATCAGCACATCCCTTGGAAGATCACAGCAGTCAGCTGTAAAAAATTGGTTTATGCTGGAAGAAAATGAAGAGCTCAGGGGGCTGAAAATGTACTTACCTATTTATTAACTACATCTATCTCTATTATTTTTGTATGACACCAAAAAGTGTTCTTGGCAGATCACAGATGTGCACAAAGGATGTGAGATGGACTGCTATGGCACTGTTTTACTAAGGCAACTCTGCATTTACTTCTGCCAAACCAGAACGAAGTACATCCTTTGAGAAACTCGTCTGTATCTGAACAGGCAAAGTCAAGGAGGGCACCAGGGGAGAAAATGAGCTGTGTGGCTGTGATTGGCACTGCAATTAAGGAATCACGTTAGTCTCACAAAATCCTTTTTGCTCCTTGCAGTTTTTCCCTGCCCTGTGATGCTTCGTGTTTTGGCAAATCCTTCTGGTGTCCTGTTCCTGCCAGGCAGAGGGTGAGGGATAATGTTTTGGAGCCAGACTGCCCGCATAGCCCACCTGTGAGGTTAAGGCATGTGAAAGCAGGCAGGGCAAAGGGGATGATTGTGGAAGTACAGAATCATAGAATGGCTTGGGCTGGAAGGGACCTCAAAGATCACCTAGTTCCAACCTCTTGCCACGGGCAGGGCTGCCAACCACTCAATCAAGCACTGGATCATGTTGCCCAAGGCCCCATCCAACCTGGCCTTGAGCACCTCCAGGGATGGGGCATCACAAAGACCTTCTGCAGATGTATGAAATGGAAAAGATCTGGTAACCAAAAGCTTGAGGAAAGAGATCTGATAGACTGATTGCTCCTAACTACAGTTTCATTTGGCTACGGCTGTTTTTCAAGTGGGACTGGTTGATCCCTTTAGACCTAAGTTGCCCATACATAGAGCTGCTCTCCTTGGGTGCAAGGGAGATGTGGCTCCGTTCTAGACCTGGGGGCTACAGAAGTTGGCAGAAAGATATACAGTTCTTCTGCCTGTCATTGCCAATCCATTTTTCAACGTCAATATTCCTGTGTATTTCCTGGAAATATAGGATTCTATGAAGTAAAAGAACATGAAATATCGTTGTAATTTTTAGATGATTTTGGATGAAAAATGTAAAATCGCCTTAACTGATATATCTTGGAAATTAATATAAGGCTCAGCTAATATTTCAGGTAAGAAAGAAAAGCACGAAGCAACCTGTCACAAAAAGACAGAATGTCTGATGTTTCACTTCAATATTTGTCAAACAGTAAGTTTTGAATTTTTTTATTTGAAGTGAACATTTTGGGTTGTGAAACGTATGCTTTTCCTCATTCTTTTTCCATCAAGCTGAAAGTGAATCATACAGTTTATTTGCAACCTTTTCTAAATGCCAGCAGGATATAAAAAAAAAGAGAAAAGAAAGTTTTTAGTGTGAGACGTGGTTTGTGAAGGGGCCGTGCTGTGACGAGGTGCTGTACACTGAGTCACTGCTTCTGATCTGAGTTCAATAAACTGAGCATGTAAGGCAGATTGCAGAGGTAATTCTGTTACCGTGTCATTCTTGTCTTGCCAGTCCTCTCCTAAGCATTATAAACTAATGTGTGACAGTTATAAAGTGGATTATAGGCCGGTCTGTCTGATGTGACTAAACTGCATCCATCGAACATATATCACTCAAAATCTCAAATTGGACTTGAACCTTGCTCTGTGAAGTTGCAGATAAGTAATTTGTCACGTTTTGCTAACACCCTTCTTCTATTTGGTGTGTCCCTTGTGGTCCCATATTGCAATTCAGCATGCTCATTTCAGCTATGTTTTCAGGATGTAATATGAAAATTACTAGGCATTATGAAAAGGTCAGCTCTGTTAGACTGGCAGAGTAAGTAGGAGGAATGCAGTTGCTCTTAAGATATTCATCACCTGTCATTACGTCTTATTAATCATCCCAAGCAAATCTCGAACGGCAGTTCATTAGAGAGCGTTTATCCTGCAGCTGGCAGCAATAGGTGCATCTTCTCTATCTACTGGATCTTCTCTTCCTGACTTTTTCATCGTGTTACTAATTGAGATTCTTATTGTGGCATTTTGATTAGTGTAAGTATAAAAGGCATATCAACATTTTACCTTTGCCAAAAGACCTTTGTTGGAGTCAGATAGATGTTCCCTGGCAGCCACATGGCCTTGGTGAGCAGAAGGACTGTGTGGGCAGGGATGAACCTACATGCACAGTTTCCCTGCTGAAAGCAGACCCAGAGGCTTGACAAAATTTAGGAGATGCAAAGCATTTTTTGTATGAGAGAAATACACAATGTCAAAAATTTTTGATATGCTTGGTGTAAAGGAAACATGAGACAGCATAATAATTCAACTCAGCACAGCCCAGTCCACTGTTAACAATGGAGATGCAGCTGTTGTCGGAATGTTCTCTGAAAGGTCTGTGCATATCAAAATGGGCTCTGGAGCACACAGACTGGATGGGGTGCGTCCTTGAAAGGCTTTCAGTTATGTTCTTTGTTTCTGGATTTCAAAAGCAAGTCCGAAAATAACAATGCCGAGTATATGCAACTGAAATACTGAACTGCTTAGCTTGTTCCTGTAGAACTGAAGAGCAAATACACATTTCAGCCTTCAGAACACCCCATCTGAAGGAAGAGACATATCTGTCTCATCAGAAGGGCATCAGATCTGGTGGAAGCACACTATAAAACAGAGTGTTCAGAGATTACCCTCTGAGTTGTAGATTAGAAAAAATGCTTGGTGCCCTCTCAATATTTGTCTTCAGACCTCAGATGTGAAGGTTTAACTTTCTTCTTGTTCTATGTCTTTTGATGGGGTGAGTAGAGGGGAATAGGGGTGCAAGGCATTTTTTCTTTGCTGCCCCTGTAAGCAAGAGAAATGTGCCAAATCCTTTGTTGGTGGAAGCAGCAATAGTGCTGTTGAATTTCAGAAGCTGCTCTCAAGGGGTGATCCAGGGAAAGCGAGGTCTGGAGCTGTTACATTATTTCTGCTGCAGCAGTTTCAGAGAAGGTGTGAACCTGGTTTGCAGTGGTGTTCTGACTTGACTCATCAAAATGATGAAAATGAAGAAGATGCAGACTGCTTTTTTTTTTTTTCAAACCGTAGGACCAGACTCCTATCTTGTGTAAACAGGCAGAGAGAGGTGTGTGAGATAGCAGGTGGTACACAATTCTACTTAGCACTGTTTGCATGGCTGTCCTCTAGCAGAGCAAGGCTTGTGATGAAATACCAGGAAAGAAGAAGAAATGGGACAGGTTGGCCTCTGACCAGCACCAGAACTGGCCTGTGGGGACAGAAGCTCCAGGCTCTGTTGAGTGTCCACTTCACCTGGAGGTTTGCTTTGAGGCAGTGGGATTCCTTGCATTAGGACTAAGAGACACCAAGGAATATGGGCATCTTTGGTTTTGTATAAGTTCTTCCTTTAGATTATGTGCAAGAAATAGGAGAAAAACATCTGATTGGTGCAAAGTGAGGCAGCCTTGTAGTAGGCAGGAGAACTGTGCTGCGCTGAGCAGCGTCACAGCCTTCAGCTCAGCAATGGGGCCAGCGCACGTCTTTTCCTTCTGTGTTTGTAGGCCTTCTGGCACAGAGGAGCATGCTTTCAGAAACCACAGCAGTACAAGTAAGAAATGGATAAAAGAGGATTTTGTTTCCTTCTCCTGGAGAGTTTGGTCTATTTTTAGTGGTCTATGTAAGATGAGACACATAGATACATTTTCAGCACTCTCTCTGTTTGCAGTACTCTGATAGATTGGCACATAGCAAAAATAAATAAATATATAAATAAAATTGTAATTTGGCCTTCTTTCTCCCATTCCCAATATTTTTTTTACAGAGATTAAATCTATCGCCACAGATTAGCAGGCAACAACCAAATGGTTTTGTGATAGCCATTGGAGCTCAGCTGTTTAGAAGGTCAGGTTTGCACTATTGCATTCATTTATGGATAACCCCTGAATAAATGTATAGTTGTAGAGAGGGAATTTGTTTCATGGACATTTCAGGAGCAGCATGTTTCAAGTTGCTCAAGTATTTGCTGTGTGATGTATGTGAAAACATCTGATGCCCTGTGATGATGCAGATGGTGGAACCAGGAGAGTGAAACTGGCCCTCTGGTCCTATGCTGGAAGCTGGGGGCATCCTGCTGGGCTGGGAGCAGCAGCTGGTGGGCTTTGTTCAGTTCTTTCTGATCAGTTCTTTTGTCAGCCTCCTCTAGAGGGTGACAAATGGCCATGAGGAAGGTTGTCAACATGAGTTCGTCATGAGATACTCCATTGTAAGTCTTCACCATTGAATTGTTATGGCAACTCTGTCATAGGACTACCTGTTGTCAGAGCTCTTCTGGCACTCCCTTGTAGACAGACTGTGGTAGTGATGAAGCTGTGAAACAGAATGAAGAAAGTGAACAGCAAGGAATCATTTGCTCTGTTGTGAGCATCAAAAGATGTACATGCACTTTATGCAAAGAGCATAGACCCCTGTACAGGGTACTTTTGAGGCTGACACTTCATATTTAACCTTCAGAAAGTCCTCAAATTGTGGGCTTTGGGAAGTGAGGAATGATCTGATGAAGCAAATGAGCTTTCCCCATACTTTTGTTTTCTCCTGGGCTGCAGTAAGACACTGAATTCTGAGCTGAAATGGCCTTTGGTCTGACATGGTATGAGGATTATCGTGTCGGGATGCATTGTAGTAGCACAAAACATAATGTTCTGCAAAAATAAAGTGATTTTGTTTGGTATGATTGACACAGACATGGAAATAACATCAGGACTTTGAAGCAGAGTAACCATATGCAATACAGTTCCTTAAGGCAGAAAAAGGAGGTGATGTCTACTAGCAGGTATGGAAATGCATCATGAAACCAACTCTGTTGCTTAGGTCATTGCCTACCTTTTAAATAAGCAGAGGACAAACTATAACTGCTTTTTATTTCCCCAGATTAAACACAAAAGCTGTAAGCAAGGTATCTTCCTATGCATGTCACATTAAGAATTGTAGCAAAAGATCCCTCAGAAGAGGGTTTGCTCTCACCAGATCAGTGAACTCAATAGCAGCAACAGGACAGGATGATTAAGGGTATGGAGGCGATGACATGATGCAGAGACTTGTGAGAGCAGGGGAAAGGACTTACATTGATGTATCAGACATGAATAACCTAAGAATCTACTCCCACCATAAAAATATTTAATAGCGTATTTTAAAGATTAGTATATTAGATAACAAAAATTGAAAGAGAGGCTTTTCTGTGTAAAAGTGGAGGTAAGATTTGGAGTTTGATGGCAGGAATTGTTAAGCAAAATGCTACTCAGACACATCCACTTTGTCAGCAACATCCACACATCTCTTTCGCTTTTGTGAGGGACTGCAGAGATGGTTATGATACAATTATATATTATGGTGCTATTGTTGCATACAGAATGTGAGCAGGGAAAATGTTTGGAAGGAGGCACAGAAATGAAAAAAAATGAAAACCATCAGGACAGCCAAGCTGAATAATACCAGCTGGGGACCTGACTCATTTTGTAATGTCTGTGGCACACCAGATGCGTGCACAAGTATTGTGCCTACTGCCCTGTGGGAGTAGCTGAAAGGAAGAAAAAAGACATTTCTAGAACAATACTGGCATAAGGCATGTATTTTAATACTAACCCCCCTGATGTGTTATGGTTTTAGATTAATTGTGTGGGCATTTGGTGTTCGAAGGAGAAAGGAGAGATACTGCAATGAATCACCTCTTCTTCCCCTCCTGGCATTTGCTCTGTGGGCAAGGCCAGCAGGACATCAAAGCCTTTTCTTGCTGAAACACAAAGACATGCATTGACCTTTTACTGTCTTTTAAGGTCACGTGGGACCATTTTGCTTCACTTAGTGTAACCCAGCCCAGCAGACATCGCCCTGGAGAGGCCTGTCCCACTTGCCTACCCCTTCCTGCTCATACCGGGTACAGCAGCGATCCCTTCTTCTCTCTAACTGGTCCTTCACCCGTACTCCCATTGTTTCTGATGTTCTTTTTCTTCAGCCTTTTGGGGCTTCTGCACTCCTAGCCCCAGTGGTGTGAGAGTTCAGCCTGTGCCATGCATTTCTCTGCCAGGCAGTGGGCCACAGGTGCATGGGGTTTTCCCCAGGTGGTGTCTCCTTGGAGGTGTGTTCTGCAGCAGAAAGCTTGGCCACGAGTAAATCAAGTGAAGGTTTCCATTAAGTCTAATAGGAATAAAGCCTTAGCTGGTGAGGCAAACGCGTAGATGATGTATTCTATTTCAACTCTACGTGATTAATATGGGGAACCAAATGTCTGTATCAAATTCAGTGTCTGTTGCGGTTATGCCAAGTTTTAAGGCTCAGACAGCTGGCAACCACTAAGGAATTTCTTTGGAAACACAAACCATTTGCAAACAGCCCTAATTCTCTTACTACCTTTTTCCTTTTCTTAGCTATTTTTATTCCTCCTTTTCATTCCTATTATGTTTGCAATGGATTTTTCACAGTCGTTTTGAGACGTATTGGTTTGTAGTGCAGAGAAGACAAAGCCCCGTTTGGCTGAGCCAGCTGAGGAGCTCCTGCTGCACCTCGCTGCTGTGCTCTTCAAAGGAAAGCTCTGATGCAACGTTCCTATGGCCAGAAAGCAAAACAAGTCCCATGGGAACGGCTTCATTTCCTTTGATGTTTGGTGGATTTGGCTGTTCAGCATCATTTGATTCACCAGCCTGGCAGAGAGCCGGGATGCCTGCAAAGCAGGTCATGGCTGTCGTAATTTCACTGTGGAACAAACCCATTTTCAGACGCTGTTTCATAACAGCAGCCACGCATTTCCCTGTTCCACAGAAAGGCTGGGTGAGGGGTGAAACCCTGGCTCAGCACTTGCTGCTCCTGGGCCCCATTGCATCTCCTGCACAGTCAAGCCTGAGTCTTTGCTGGAAAACACCCACAGCTCTGTGCTGCTGCTGGAATATCTTACTTTGATGTGCAGAGTGCCCAGATAGTGTGCTTGAGGTATGCACTAATGCATGTGCATACATATATATGTATGTATATCTGTTTGTGTGTAAAAATATATGTTATTTTGGGAGCCTGAATGATGTGTGGAAAATCTCTGAGACTGTGTCAGACTTTTATACCTTTAAAAAGCACTGGTATTTCCTAAATCTACATTGACTCATTGACTCTGTGTTTCCAGCTCTCCCAACAATATTGATGATGAGAACTGACCAAATGCTGAGTTGTATGTTCTGCTGAGCTTAGGTGGAACATGGTTATGCTTGTTTAATTTCCCAGTACCATTCCTTGCTATAGTGCTTGTGTAAGGATGAAGTAACCTAAATAGGCAGTGTTGCTTGTCAGAAGTGGGGATTTCAGAGTTCCCGTGGATGTTGCATTAGTGGCAATGTTCAGTGCTCAGCAGGGATGGCTGTGATGGTGCCTGAATCTGTAGGGAAACGCTGTATCAGTGCCAGACTTGCAGGCTTTGGTGGGGCAATGCTGGTCCCCCAGATCAACGCAGGTTCCCTGCCACCCACTGCCCAAGTGTAATTCTGTAATGACAGCTCTTGTTTCCACTTCTCCATCATACATGGCTAATTGCACTGAGTTACAGGCCTAGGGATGTAATGACATAGGAATGAAACAGAAGTGTGCCATACATGGAAAATAGCAGTAAAAAGGATTAATTATCTTTAGCACTAGGAGGTGTCAGCAGTGAATGAAATGAGAGCAGCTCGGGATGCCTGCCTGCACGTGTGGGAGGAAGGTGTGGAGGCTGTTTGTTTACAATTCTTCCCTTTCCAGAGAGTTGGTACAAACTGGTGCTCCCTGACCCTGTTCAAAAATCAATGAAAATCCTCCTTAGCTTTGATTTTTTTGCTGTTTCACTTAACCTTTAAACTTTATCTGTTGGGCAAGCCAGGAATCAGCAGATCAGAATGGTTTGGACATGCAAGAAAGCCCAAACCTCAGTGTGACATGCACTGTGCTGAGGCTTGGGCTGGGATTGGTGCTGGGAGGTCTGCAGCATGCAACCACTGCTCACTGCCTGCTGAGGTGCTAGGTTGCTGCAGGATCCGCTGATGACTTGCATGAGCATTTTTTCCTAAGTCAGCTCTGGTTTTGCTATGTTCTTCTCAGGACAGGAAGGGCAGAAACAAGCTGTGATCTTGTTATTATTATTTTTCCATTTTGGCTGGAAATACTAGGAGTCTTGAAAGAGAAGCACATTTGGTTACCTTCTAGGCGCACCACGTGACCTCCCCCTACAGAGACCATTTCTTTTTGGTCATCCTTCCCACTGTGCTACAAGTGCATCAGCCCCCCCAGAGCCACTTTGCTGCTCCTGCCCGTCTCCCACCAAAGCTGGTTTGTCTGTGATCTCTCTGTGTTGTTGGTTTTTTTTTGCCAGCAGCATCATTTAAATGCTTTCACAGGACTCTCTGTGACCAGGAGGTTGCAGAAGCACCTAAACAAGCACTATATATATAATTAGCTGCAGAGACTGTGACTACACCACAGCATTAAGTGCCTAGAGCCAGCTGTGAGCCTGCTCTAAGTCCTTGGCAATTGGCTTGGCATAGTAATGCCCAATTTAAAGATTTTAAAGCTGTTTTTCCAGCAAGCTGTAAAAATCTGTGACTTCAGCCTTTGTTCTGAGACAGGTGATTCCGTATGAATGAAGTTTTGGGGCCAGATTGCTGTTTCTGAAAGCTGGGGTTGATCTGAATGCCTCTGAGCATCCATGTTGCTGTAGTGTATGTGGAACAGAGGAAATCTCAGACTTCTTGTCCTCTGGGGTACCCTGGATGGCATATGCCAGAGGGGACGTGATGGGGTCAGTGAGCATCAGACTGATTTTATTTATTTATTTATTGTTAAGAAAAATACAGTCTAAATATTTGCAGATATTTAGCCATTACGGCAGGATTCCTTCCTGCTGCTCGATGCACCAAGCACTTCATCTGAATGGGCTCAGAGTGAGGATGAACAGAGAGGAAAGAAAGGAGGGATATGAAATTAATCACAGAGCCATAGGAAAGAACAGCGGCAGCAGCATGACAGAACTCCCTGGGTACATCTGGTGCCCACAGCTACAAGTGAAAAGGTGCTCTGTTAGAAGAGAAATCTGTACCCTCTTTCCTAGTAATTTATCCACTTTTCATTTCTCTTTAAGCTGTAAGCTTTACTGTACACATTTTCAAGGGTGAGGACTGTGCTCACAGCTTCTGTGCTGTGAAACTCCCAAATGTTGGTGTCAAGTTTAAAAATGTTTCTCTGGGGAAAAAAAAATTTAACTAAATGGTGTCAGCAACACCTGTATCTACAAAATTAGGTGTTTAACTGAAGAGCAACCCTGGTGGCTCACTCACGGTGATGCCAAACGCTGAGGGCTACCAGCTTTAATAATTTGCTGAGGTTTTTTAACAGGGATGTGGGTGCAGTCATTTCTTTGCAGAGAACACAGTAAAAAAGGCTATTTTGGCTTGCACCACAATGCTGCATAATAACAGTGTTAAGCTGCATGCCAGCTATTCAACGGGATGCTCCTTTCTTTGGATCACATATCTGTTTATCTCTCCAGACAATGAATATCTGATACAAAATAAAAGTGATGGATGCCAAGTGAACCAGTGAGTGGGGAGAAGTTACTGTGGTTCATTGACTAACCAAATTACTTTAGGGGTACTTAAATGTATCTCTAGCTTTTTATTCTGCATGGACTATTATAGATGAATTCTGTGATGATTCAGCCTTGGAAAAATTAACCTGTTGTGTTCCTTGTGGGATGCTGGCGATGTCAGGGCTATGATGCTGTGTTGAGGGTCTGTAATGCAGCCTTCAGAACATGAAGGGGCTGAGTCTGGACACCAAAAGAAAATATTTCAACATTTATCGACATTTCATTTAATTTCAGAAGAGCAGTGTAGCTGTTGGTATTTACAAACTGTGCTGAAACTGAATGTAGATTAGAAATGATGGTCTGTGTAGCTTTAGGCAGCAAACCAAGCACTGCATTAATGCATTTGCTTGACTTTATCCTCCATTTCACTGCTGGGCTTTCCATTCCACCATGACAAAAACTGAGGTGGATTGATAAGTTTACAGCAGAAAAAAAGAAACACCTGTTAACTGGAGTGGGAAAAATCCCTCAGCAAATTATCTGCAAAGAAGTAAACAGACTCCTGGATTGGCTTTGCTGGTGGTTGCACCCATCTCTTACGTTGTTCTGAGGGTATTGTAACACGAGTTTGTTTGCAATAATGTTTGCATAAGATGGGAATTAGAGTTTGATGGCAAAGAAAATGTGTAGAGAGAGATTTTGGATTTAAAACATAAAGAAATGCAATGAGTGGCCAAAATAACATTGCCATCTATGTATCTTGTCCAAATTAATGAACAAAGCACGCTTTTCCAGTATCAGATACCACATTCCTTATGAACAGCTCCAATTGTCACGAAAAATATTCAGACAGATGGTTAAGTCACTTTGGAAAATGTGATGCTGCTTTTGGACGACGCATACCCAGAAGAAATCCTATCCCACCCGACCAATCAGCTCAACTTTGAATTCAAGCTTACAGAGAATAGAAGCCCCCCAGTTACCAGGAAAATGCTGTAATTCACTAGTATATAAGAATACCTGAACAAAAACGCACTTTAAAATAAATGCTTATATTGTGCTGCAAAGCATGCAGAGCACACAGGGACACTCCTGAGGGTGGTTGCAGTTGGATTTTACTGCAGACAGGCAGTTGCCATGCAGAAATTCAGACTTGGTGCTCATGTTGTCATCTTAGGTGGATTTATGGCTGACCATCAGTACATCACAGTGTTCTGCTAAATGCCATAAACTGGTTAAGTGGAAGTTGCTGTGTCTTTCTCTGCAGCTTTGAATTAAGATGAGGCAAAATAAAGTTGAACTTAAAGACATCTGGGAGGCTGGGGAACTGAAAACCATCAATGTGGAGGATTATTTTTTGCAGATAAGCGTATATAAGCTGACAAGTAAAGCCTTCAAACTGAATATGTACTGCCAGTGATGTGCAGTCAAATATTTATTGAAAGCCAGGGAGTGGGAGAATTTATAAGAAAGTAGGAATATTGGTTTGTGGGAAACTAAAGGGGTCAATCAGAGACTTCCCTGCCTGTGGTCGTAACTTTCCAACAGCCTCTACCATTAGCCCAAATTGTTATCTGCTAGGCTGATAAAGTGTTACATCCCATTTAATTAACATGTTAAAATTGATCTTGATGGTGTGAGAGCTCCTGGAGAAAATGAAATAAATTCACGACTAGTGTTAACAAAGACACTGTTGGCAAGTGAATAGAAACCAGCCCAATTGCCTGAGAAATGTCCAGCTACCTCTTTGGTATAGGCGTGGAGCTGGGTGAGGACATCAGCTCCGTACACGCTGCAGCCAGCCACATCTCCAGGCTGCCCACAAGGACCTGCAGCAGGATCTGGGCGTCCCCCAATGCCTGCCACTAGGTGACATCAAGAATCATGGAATCAGAGGTTAGAAAACACCACTAAGATCACCAAGTCCAACTGTTGACCCATCCCCACTATACACGCTAAGCCATGTCCCTAACTGCCATATCTACACATATCTTGAACACCTCCAGGGATGGTAACAGCCCACCTCCCTGGGCTGCCTGTTCCAATGTATTGCCACTCTTTCAGAGAAGAAATTTTTCATACTATCCAACCTGAACCTCCCCTGATGCAACTTAAACCCATTACCTCTCATCCTATCATTGTTACCTGGCAAAGAGGCTAACCCCCACCTCACCACAACCTCCTTTCTGGGAGATGGAGAAAGCAACAAGTTCTCCCTGGAGCCTCCTCATCTCCAAACTGAACAATCCCAGTTCCCTCAGCCACTTCCCATAAGACCTGTGTTCCTGACCCTTCACAGCTTTCTTGCCCTTCTTTGGACATGCTCCAGGGCCTCCAAGAGTACAGGGGGTTGATCACTTCCCTTAGGGCTTAGTGCGCTAGGAGTGGGAGGACTTCTGTGTGCAATTAGTTTGGTGATCAGTGTGACAAAAGCCTTTCAAAACTTGATTTTGAAACAGGAATAGAACAGATTTTCTGTGGGCTATCTAGTGGATCCATTGCTGGTGGCAAGTGGAGATGTATGACAAGAAGCATGTACGTAGAGTTGGGTTTCTTTAGGTAATTTCTTGAATTCTTTTCCAGCCCTATTTCTGATATTGCTGTTATTCTTGCCAAAGATAACAAAAAAAAAGCAAAACTCCAGATTATTTTTATATAAACTGATAGTTTATATAACTTCTTTTGCAGGGAAATAATAATTTCTTAAGTACTTCTATGTGCAAAAAAAATGTTCCACATGGGCACATACCAACTTTAGATCAGGGAGTTCAGCCATGCCATTCTGGGAACAATCTTTCATGTAGGACCTGAAAGCTGCAGCACAAGCCAGCAGCAAATTGCTCAGCTTCAACTTAGGCTCCTGCTTGCATTTTGTAACAGACCCTATTGTGGTGT
Organism: Lagopus leucura; assembly: GCF_019238085.1. Lineage (NCBI taxonomy): Eukaryota > Metazoa > Chordata > Aves > Galliformes > Phasianidae > Lagopus > Lagopus leucura. The sequence goes on along the minus strand of NW_024962280.1, from coordinate 6,075,866 downwards.
CATTCAGCAAGATTCCTGCTCTGCTGGCATTTCTCATGTGATGGAATTTGCTTGCCCACTGGGTTGCTTGATCCATGCCACAACCCACAGTGCCAGGTCGGACTGCAGCCATTCATTGCCCTGAATGCACCAGAGGGGTCAGCTCCTGGGTGCCAGCTGCTGGCTTGCAAGTGGTGCATCACTGGGCTGTGAGGGGACTCCGCTCCACACTTAACATATCAGCCGAGTCACCCTCGCTTCTTGCATCACGTGCACAGCTCGGCAGAAAATCCTTGCTGTAACCATGGGAACACAATTCTGCTTAAGCAGCGTTGGCTTGTCAGGATGCTGTTCGAAACGAGCAGCAGTGATTGGGGCAGGTGTGCAGGGGAGAGAGTGAGACTGTTCAGCTCTGCTTTCCTCTGTCACCGCTTTAATCAAGCGCAAGAAATTTGCGTCAATGAAGGTCTGTAATTTCCCTTCACCTCCCCACCTTTTCCCAGGTGTTCTGTCACTGGATTTTGCTTCTGCATTAAACGCAGCCCCACAGGTCTTATTTTCAAAATCAGGTGTTATGATGGACACAGCAGTGTGATGCTCTTGTGCCCTGGGAGCCCTGGCAAAGCCCTTAGAAGCCATGGTCCTGGGGGCTTCAGCTTCCTTGGAGAGCTGGTGTCAGAAGTATGGACATCACACTGTATGCATTCCCACAGATTGGTGAATCTTTCTTGAAGCTCCAAAATGAGAGCCAAGTGAATAGGTGCTCCCATCCACCGTGCTCTCCAAATTCTGGCCATGGAACTGTTTTCAGGTTGCAGCTGCAGCCACTGTATGGTTGTATTGAGAGGGGACGAAAGGCTCCTTGTCCCAGGGGACATTTTCTCACAGGTTTTCCATGAGAAATCACTACCTGATGAAGCTTAGATGCATATGGAATCATCTCAAGTTTCCACTCCTCTCCACATAATACTCAATCCCCCACAAGTAGGGTCCAAACTGTTCTAAGCATTCTGACCCTAATTAAAGGAACCATTTAAGACATGTTTAATTGCAACTAAACTAACACGCTCCAGTGTCTCCCTGAGGAGGGATTTCCCTAAGCCAGCTCTCCCTGCCCTGGTTTTAGTGGGAGCTGCAGGAGAAATGTTTTTTCCAAAATGTTAACGCAAGAAAATCCCTCCCCCTTGTGCCTTTTGCTCCTTTTCTTTTGTGTGAATCTATTCTTTTTTAAATTTCAGTCATCTACACGCATGACTTAAGGCTGAACCAAACCCACATGAGCTGGGATATCAGTTCCCACAGACTTAGAGGAGCTCTGGGTCATCTCCCAGTTCGCTGGGCATTGGAGCTGTGCTGGGATGGTTCAGGCTATGCTCAGATGTGAGCACCCTGGGTATCGAATGGCAGAGGATTCTGGATCGTTATCTTGCTGTTATCCCCTCCAGAACAATTGCTATTCTATTTTCTCTATTTCATCTTTTATCTGTTCTGTATTATTGTTTTCTGCAAATAGAGGGGAAAAAAAACATCTAAGGAAAGAGTATGCACCAGCTATTGCCTGCCCCCTCAGGAGAAACCATTTGGGAGCACTGTAATATATATGTAGGGAGAAATTGCTGTAGCTATTAAGCAGTGAACAGAGACAAAGCTGAACTTGCATCCTTGCTCAGCTGCTCAACATGGCAGTGTGATAACTGCAAAAATGTATTTCTCGGTGTGAAAAGATGGGGAGATTTAGGCAGTAGAATCCATTGTTTTTCACATGCCGGATTACTGCATTTGCTTTGATGTTCTGTTAGGTTCTCCTGCCGTGGGCGGGAGAAGTAGCTTGTTTCCACCAGGGGATGTGCAAGTCAGGCACGAATTTGGAGGCAATTTGTGTAAGAAGTACACAGCCACTTCCAAAATTCACCTCGCTACTACCACGTCACAGGGCAGGGCCAAAGAACGGATCTATTAAACCATTCTGTTAATTCCCCTGCTAAAACTAAGTCTGGGCAGCATTCCCAGGCACTAAACCTCACCAACAAATCTATGGGCTGCACGTTGCTGAGGCAGAATGGAAATTCTCCCCAGCTTTTCACTTACTCAGCCCTGCCTTCCATAAATAACATTTATGGAGAAGGCCTGATCATGCTTACTTGAGGGAACATTGTTTTGCTTTCACAGCTACACCCAGCATGGGACGGGTACCAAAACCTCAGAGCCGCAGACTTCTCATCCTTCATGGGAGGGCTGGGTGTGCGTTCTGCTGGGGCTTCCCACCCATTCTGCAGCCCACATGGGCACTGTGGAGCAGGGATGTGTGGGTGCTCGCTGCTCTTTGTGGATATGCACTGTGGGGCATGGAGCACTGCATGCTGCCGTGCAGGGCTGGGGCTGAGTCCAGGCAGGGTGTCTGGAAGGCAGTTAGGAACTGAGAAAGGCCTGGAGAAGGGCTCTTTTGAGACCATGGGTTTTGGGGCACTGACCTCGGAGGAGCTGGGAATGTTCAGGTGGTGTGCGCTTCAGCCCTGTAAGGAAACAAAGGGAAGGAAATGTGATGGATGATGATGATAATTCTTAATTTGCTTCGACCTAAGGGTCTCAAGGAGAGTACACTGAGAGCAGTCTCAGCCAGTTATTTTTGCCTTTTGTTTTTTTAACTGTCATTGACAACAGCAGAAAGCGCAGTTCAGCTCCTTTCCCCTCCTCCACCAGCAGCAGTCTCTGCTCTCACGAGCCCTTGAGCCCTTCGGTAGCAACGAAAACATTAGCAAATTGAGCTAAGTGTGAAAGGAAGCTTCCAAGATGTGGTTGTTTAGCAACCTCTTTGCTAACAACAACAGTGTCCTCAGAGGGTAACAAGCCGGACACCTTCAGTGGGTATGTTTGCACTTCTGGGGACATACTGCACACCAACACCCTTCTGGAAAGAGAAGACAGAAAAGTGAGTGCATGATTTCACCTGCTATGCTGACTGTAGCTCTCTCCTTTCCTCCCTTCCCACCCACAGGACAAGAGGGGAGAACCAGGGAGTGGTCCGGTTGGCATTCGGAGCGGTTGTCACCCTTCAGGACAGTGCTTTCGTCCCTTTATTACTGAGCCTAAGACTGTCTGACAACCCTAGGTTGTCTACTGGAGAGCAGGCATGGCTGCAAAGTGCTGGCTTTTGCAAATGAAAAAGTCATGGCATGTTCCAACACTGAAGGCGGTGGGAGGAATGGCTGTGGAGCTTGCCCCTGCTCCAGCTGCAGAAGAACATGTGCAGTGCAAATTATGCAGCCTGAATCTTAACCATGTCTTGTTTGCATCGCTTGGCAGTTCTAGCTGAGCCTCTGGGCTGTGGGTTTTCATCTTGCTTGCGGGGCTGGAATAAAGGTTTCCTGATTTATCCCAGTCACCCAGTGGGCTGTGTATGTTAGCCATCCCATGCAGAACTGGCCAGAGGGAGGCAGATGGTGACCTGCTGTCTGCAGCAAGGTGACATTCCAAATGGCATACCATGAAGGAAATGGGGCTGGCTCACTCACACTTTCCAAGAAGGAGCTTTTTCCCTCTTTAAGGAGTCACACTGATGCTTGTGAAAAGTGCTGTGCTCTTGTGAAGTTCGCTGCTGTGGCAAGGGATTGCCCCTGCAGTCACAAATCCTGCCAGAAAAGCAGCAGAGCTGGATAGCTGAAAGCAAGACTGTAAAGCAAAAAGGCAGCTAGCATCCTTTTCCTCTGACAATAATCTGCTGTGTTTTTAACCCCTGTCTTGTTATCCACCTCCAGTGTTAAATTTTTCACAGGGACACTGATCTATCATGGCTTGTATGATTACTGGTTTCCTGCTTGGAAGCCCCTTGCTCAGCTCCCAGCCGTGCCCACCCCTGGGCTGGAGGCAGGCAGGGCCAGGGCTCTAGCCAGCCCTTTTCTGAGCCCATCTCTGCTGCGCTGCACAGAGCAATTGGGTGCAAAGCACTTTATGTCAAGATGATGATGCATCTTCTGTCTGACATCATGGAGACATAGGCTGATTTTTTCCCCTTCTCTGTTTTTTAACAGAGTAGGAGTTTGCCTTGTGAAAATAAAACCAGTGCATTGTTTCAAAGTAGATTCAGAAGATTTGGAGAGTTGGGTCACATCCTTTTCTCAGGCTTGTTGAGTGGTTTTGGCCAAGTTTATTGACCTTCTGCATATTCATATTTAGAAAACAGACACAGAATTATTGTGCTTAGTTGAGAGGGTTATTTTTTAGTTTAGTTTAGTTTTCTCTATTTAACAATAGAGAAAAGAGCTGTGGAAGGGCAGGCAAGTGACAAGCAGAGCAAAGTGTAAAATAGCCTTTGTAATCATACATAACAATTATTTGGAGTCACAAGATGGCAGGATTCTAGACCAAATTTCCTTTTGTCCTGCAAATGAGAACATAGCATCTTCTACAAATGTCTGTGCAGTGAGCTGTGGATCTTCTTAAGTGCTGGGGCATAGTGTGTTACCACAAAGAATCCAGATGCAGAAGTCTGGGAGCTACGATGAATAATCTGCAAAGCTTTATCCCTAGGCACGGCAGTAGTGGGGAGTGCCACTGGCATTGGAACCAGCCCGCATACTGAGCTGTCATTCATCACGCTTTGCTCCAAGGTGTGCAGTGTTCTTCTGGAAGAGATGCTGCAGCCCATGTGGGGCCCCGTGCTCAGAAGTGCTGTGGCTGTGGGATGAGGCTGTCAGCTAATTGCTGTGGTCCGTGATTCCTCCCTTAGGTGTAAACCTGGAACGTGTTAGCTGTCGACCTCTAGAGCCATTTTACTAGGGGCAATAAACCAATATGCATTTTCCAATTAATGACGCAGGCAGCGCTATTTCATTTTTCATTGCCTGCAGTGGTGATGTAACAGTGCTCAGGTCATTGTGGGGTTTCTTAAGAGGTAGGAAGAAATGGATAGGACTTTTGTGGGATGTCTCTGCTGTCAGCCTTCCCTTTTAATAGAGGACATCAAAAGACGTAACAGAGAGCTGACAAGAGGGGCTGAGTGTGTAACACAAGGATAAATAAGGCTCATAGTCTCTTGGATTTAGAGGACATCCCTTCATTTTTGCTCAGTAAAGTCCACTCTCTCCTTTTTTCTGTTTTCGTGACAGATCTGACGAAGACAATTTTCTCTTGTAATCCTGAGCCCTGCAAGATGCTCAGTTCTGTAAGAGAATGCAGTTTTGATCAAGCCGAACCAATTACCCCATCAAAGTAGATAGTTTACCATTCAGAGTTTGTCCATCTTACAAGATACTGCTAATATCTTTTTTTGTTTGTTTTATGTACTTAGGTATTTTTTAGATCTACATCATTATTTGCTTAGACTACTCTGCTAGAGAGCAAATGACACACTGCCATGGAGGTAACGTGCCTTCAGCTAAATAAAGACTTAATTGTGGCACAAGCAACCCAGCACACATAATAGCAGATGAGTACGTGCAGTCTGAAAGATCAATGATGTTGACAGCTTTGAAAATTGTAAAATGGGACTTTTATTACAGCAGGGTGATGGGTGAGGAGTGGCACGGTCCAAAGTAGGTCTTGTTGGCAAGGCAAATATATTCTTTGGGGCTCTGAGTATGGTTTGGTTTGGTTTCTCCTTAATTCCTGGCGATGGAATGGAGCCAGGTGAAACTAATCCTCTGTGCCCAGGGCTGCTGGTGGCAGCACCTGGCAGCGGCGCTTCCAGCCCAGTGTAGGAAGGCACTGCAGTAAAAATAATCTCAGCTGCTATGCAGGTCGTTTGAAAAGGGTAGCTGATTTTGTAGAGCTGGCTGGAAAGTGTTCATCAATGGGCTTTTTTTAAAGGTCTTGTATTTCCTGAAAGGAAATTACTCCTCCTTCTGAGATGCTTGAGTTCACAGTCACTCGATCAGTCTCCTAATGCGTGGCTCTTTCAAAGGTGCTTGGCTGCAGCTTTTCAGCTTCTTTTCTCCCTGCACATTGGTGCTTTTCTCTAGCCTTCTTCCATTCTTCTACCACTGCTGGCCTCCATAAGCTGCTTCTGCAACTCTTCCCAGGGCTCCTGTATGAACTCTCTCATCCTTTTATACCCTGGATCTGTTGTTGATGCCTTCAAGATGTGCCCCTCTACCTCCCCCATAAGAGCCCACCACGGTCTCCCTTTCCAGTTTCTCCCACTCCAACTGCAGAATGCCAAGCGGTATGTTACATGTCAGCTGACAGGAGCTGGTGTGGGACTGATGTTTCTTGAAGTGCCCATCTCAAAATATTTTGCCAGATGATATGGTCCTTTCCTTCATCGTGGTTTTACTTAGTTTTTGACTTGCTGCTGTAAAAATTGAGAAGTAAGGATTTACTAATCTCCAAATTGATTTCCACACATGCTATAGAGAGCATGGTGGAAATTACACTGGAAATTGAACATCATACAGAGTGATGAATAGTAATTTGGAGGTATATTAACCTGCTTCTTTTAGGTAAAGAAATGTCTCATACAATAACTGTCCTCATTCAGGAGCTGACTATTCTTTCTGACGAGACATTTATCTTATGGCTTGATTATCTCCCCATGAAAACACTTCACCTCTGCCCTTTCCAGATGCTGTACAGAATGTGCTTCCATGCGGACTGGCAGCTTGCAGTGGCACAAGGGCAACTGGGAATACAAAGTGTTTTGCGTACCCTAAATCACTGAGATGGTGACAACTTGTTGAAAAGCCCCACGATGAAACTGAGTTCCTTTTCTTTCACTGAAAGATGCCTTATCTTTCAAAGAAAAACGTGACAACATAGCAAGGTCATGTGGTAGCACAGACCGTTGTGTGCCCAGGTGAGAGACAGCACTGCTCCCCGTGCTGACCTGCCCCATGTCATGGGGATATTTGGATACAGAGCAAAAGAGGGCTGACACAAAGCCAAGTGCTGCTAACTCATGGAGTCAGACCTCCTCCAGTGCTCCCTTTGTTTAACCTGAGCCAGGACAAGGCTTATTTCTTAATGTTCTTCTATTTCCTTATATTTATATATTCCTATTCTCCTGCAGCCTAGGGCTCAGTACACCATCCTCTCCTCACCAGCCTCCTGCTGCAATGCTGGGATGACTGCGACTGAATTCACAGGGAAAGGAGAGTTGTGTTTGTACAAAGCTTCCTCTGTAAGGAGCGAGGTAGGGCAGTGGTGAACTGCTGGGCCTCATTAAAAAGAGCCCTGACAAAGCCACCACAGGAATGACAGAGACAGCTGCATTCCTTCTGAATTTCTCCTCTTGAGTTTTTGCTGTGAAACGAATTTCTCTGTTGAGTCTCACATCCTGCTCCTCTCCTCTGTGTGGCCCCAGCAGCACCGGGGCACCTTCTGCACCACTGTGCTTTGGAGCACCTTAGGAGAGGGAGTGCTCAGTAGTGCCTTGTGTGGGAATGGTTTTAGGAGTTGTTGTCTATGCTTATCTACACAGCTATATTCTATAGCTAATTCTAGAAGATGTCAGAAGTGTCACGCTCCTTGTTTCTTGTAGCTGTTTATCCCACTGCTTTGGACAGATGTGGTATTGCAGAGGCAGCCCATGAGGAGAGCCCTGCTGAGCCAAACAGTGGCAGTGTGGAACACACCTCATGCCTGAAAGCTGTCAGTGTCCATAAGGGTGTCCTCGGATTAGGCTATGGAGTCCCCTTTGCTTCCAACCTGTCCCTGAGCTCACCAGACTCAGGCAGGCTCCCAGCAGGCAGCTGCCAGCATCCCCCTTGCACTTCCTTGCACACTGTCTCAGAATCACTGGAGCTCCTTCCATATCAGCAAACTTAAAACAAATCCAGTGGGAAAAGCATCAAGCTTTCTGGTGGGTCCTGCCCTGATCCAGTACACGGGATTTCCCGTCTCCATTTTGCAAAACTGAAGTGTCCTTTTCCCCAGTACAAGGTAGGCATCCAGCACCATCAGTGAGATTATTTTTTTGTCAGCATTTGGCTTTCTGTCTTGCAGCACCACTGAGGTGAGCAGAAATTGTAATCACCTCCTCCCCCTTCTTTCTAATTAGTGGTCCCTCTCTTGTGCATCCTAAAATTGGCCCTGTGTGACATTTGCAGGTCTACATGGCATTAGTATTTCCCAATTGGCGCAGAGTGATTCTGCAGCTCAGCCTGCGACCACCGGGTATGTCTGTAGCTAAAGGAAGGGGACCCACGTGGGGTCAGAGGGGAATGGTTGAGACAATTGCTTGGGCATTTGAACAATTAACACCTGTTAATGGAATCACAAGGTGGATCATTTGTAAGTATCACCAAAAGTTGATTTAACTGAAAATAATTTAGGGGTTTTGGAGATCTGACTTGAAATAAGCTCCCGTTGCCCATCCAAATGCATGCAGCTGTGAGGCCCCCAGGTGGGAAATCGGATTTCTTATAATCATCCGCTTCCTGTACCTGGTATCTGAGCACTCTTCGTTGGGGATCTCATCACTTTGGGGCCAGATGTGAAGTCAATGTCCTGACCGCGTGTGGTCACTGGGGATCCCACAGCGTTCCTAGCAGTGGTGCTCTGGCCAGCTTCCAAACTGGGTAATTACACTGTGCTTCCCCAGATTCCCCCTGTAGTTTCCACTGGATACAATTTTCTTTTTCACATCCTGCCTGAGTCTGTACTGTGGCCCTGTAACTAATTAATTTAAGAGCTCTGAAAATATAAAATGCTATGTAAGTGCTGCAAGTACTATTATTACCAGTGTCCCAGTGTGATGCTGTGCAGCTGTTGTGGGCCAGCCCCAGAGGTGGGGATCCTGCAGAAGAGCTCTGAGGCTCCTTGCAAGGACATTGTAGACCTGTACCAAAGTAATGTCCCTGGAAGAAGGAATAAGAAGTAGATTGCATTTATTAAACTTTAAAAAGTTTAATACCAGTATAATCTTCTTCTCTTAATCTCCTTGAATGAAACAGTTTAACTAATACATTCTTGTGATGTTGATTTACTCTCATTTATATTATAGTTAGCCACACAGAGATTAGCACCTCCTTATGCTAAGAGCTGTATAAACTGTAGTAAGGATTGGATCTCATAATACAAATAAATCAGACAGGCAAGGAGATGAAAGTAGAACTGAGCATTGGAACCTAGAAGCCAAGGCTGCACACACTGGACTTTAAATTCTGCTCTGTAACCCAGTCTTTATTTCCACCTATTGTGGCTACCTCATCCCTGGAGGTGATTAAGGCCAAGTAGGAGGGGGCCCTGATCTGGTGGGTGGCAACCTTGTCTGTGCTAAGGATTGGAATTAGATGGTCTTTAAGGTCCCTTCCAACCTAAGCCACCCTATGATAACCCACGGTACCCAGCCTGCAAGATACCCACACGCAGCATTTGGTACTCAGGGCTTCTCAAGGAAAAGGAGTTGCCTCTTCATGGAATTCATGGTCCCTGGGAGCTGCTTCTGGAGAGGAAAGGGACAGGTGCCGACACAGAACTCTTTGAGTCTCTTCACAGCAGTCCTGGGCAGACTGAGGGCTCTCCATCTCATGGGATGAGGAGAAAAGTGGCTATTTAAGGTTATTTGGAAGCAGTGCTAGCATGAGCTCTTGTATGGAGCACAAAACAACTAGCCTGTGACAGAGCAGGCCATCGGAGCGATGGATGGCTTCATTTTAAACAGTAAACTTTTAAGCTTAAGGAGCTGAGAAATGAAATGATGTTTTTAAAACTAGGACAAAGCACAGGCTGTGTCACTTCAGCTCGCAGGAGAGCAGTCCTTACAGTGGCAGCTCTTCCGCCCTGCCTGCTGCTAGCTCTGCTGACAGGCTGTAATGGGAGATCCATCAAACCTGGCTGCTCGCGGTGAGGCTCGCTGGGAACCAAGAGGAGCAATGTGCTCTTTCATCTCTGCCCACACAGCTTTTGCAGTAACACAACTCCAGCATCTGTAGTGGAACTGATCTCAGTTTGTGCTGATGAAAGCTTGAGAAAAATCACACTGACTTGTCTTTTTTGCTGGTTTATGACCTAGTCCTCCAGCCCTGAGGCACCCTTACATGGAAGGCAGGATACATATCAGAACCTTCATGCTGCAGTAATTGTCTATGGCTGAGGCTCTGGCAGCCCCTCCATCCCTGAAGCCTGTGCTTTGGATTCTGTATGGCTTTCCTTCTGCTCTTCTGTCCACATGGGCAGACAAGAGGTTTATCTCTGCACATGGGAGAGTGTGCTTGAAATGATCAAAGAGGGAAAGTATTGATTTCAGCTGAACTTTCTGTAGCCCTGAATTTGGAAAGCCTCGGAAAGGAGATGGTTAGCTGTGTTCAGGGGAGGCCCTCGCACCGTTCTGACTTGAGGAAAAGAAGATGAGAAATTTAATTCCCAGTGAGGGATTTGGACAGTCTGCATAGCCCAACGATGTTACACATAATGCAGAGGGAGTTTGGGTCTGAGTGCTATTTATTTTAAACTCAGAGATGTACAGTAGTTTAGTCTTCTCTTGAAGCAAAAGCCCAAACCCAAAGGCACCCAAGCTCTTACTCACTTTTTTTCTCACTTTTCTTTGTGTTCCTATGTGACCTTGCTGTTGTGCAGCCCAAGTTAAGATTATGAATTCTGCTGGGAGCAGAACATGACAGCTGGGCCAACCAAAAGCAGAACATGGATAGTAGGAGCATCCTGAAACAGCTGTGCCCAGGTCTACATTATGTACAGCCCAGAGCATCCTGCTGCAGCCTGAGATTTGCTAGCAGCTCAGATGCTGAGCCAGAAACAGGGGAGAAAGAAATGTGTGTGGTATAGCAGGGCATAGCTCATGGCATGGCATTGATGCAAACCAGTCTTTGGCATCAATTCAAGTGAAATGCTGAATTGGAATTAGGGCAGGGGATGGGAACTTTTCTGTGTGCCAAGGTGAGCTGGTGACACTCTGCAGCTGGATTCATGTGCCTGTCTCAGAACTGGTGCCTTCCACGGTCAGCCTTAGGGACTGGGATGCTTCATGCTCTCTGCCAAACTGCATAAGCCAGCAGAAAACCAGCAAACCTCTCCCCAGCCCAATTACCTGCTCGTACTTATTTGTTTTCCTCATTCAACGACTGAGTGAATTGTTCTGTAATCTTGGTAATTATTATATTTCATAGTTTAGTACAAGGGAACGTGTTCACTTCAGGGGGTGCTGTTATTTTAAAGGGACAGAACTCAAGCCCGAGGACGCTGCAGGGGTGCAGTGTACCATCTGTTTAGCTGCTTTGTTTATGGTAAGCTTTATGGAACCCATTTTGCTCAGGAGGATGAACTGGATGTGAATGGTTGACAATGACATTTAGAAGAGACAGTCTGGCAAATAAGAAAGCATGAGAGTCTCCTGTGGACTGTTAACTACTGAATAAAATATGAATAGCGCTGTGTTATTACTAAAGTGAGCTATTTTTAATGATTCCGCTTATAACCTGCCAACCCTCTGACGTAACAGCAGCAGCACTCAAAAGACATGAATAATAAAGAAGGCCGTTTAAAAGTTGCCCTATATATTAACATATATTCTGACATGGGTCTCAGGTGTCTCTAATGAAGAAAAAACGTTTGCACAAAGAGCTAACAGGAAAATCATGGATTTCTCCTTCCCACCTGAAAGTTATTGATTTAATTTAGTGTAATGAAGCAGAAAAAAATCTCAACGTGTTTGATTAAAATTTTCTGTGTTGTTTTTGGACAGAATCAGGGAGCTTTACTCTTACTAGATGAGGAAATTAACAAGATTTAGTTGCCTTTTTCTGATTTAGGAGTCTGGAATAATGTGCACCCAAGAACTTTGAAAGCCTGGATGAGATTAACATCTCTGGTTAGCAGATGTTCATTTTGAATAAATCTTGGACTACCAATAAAGAGTAATCGAGCACAACAAGTCTGAGAATAGTGTTCTAGTTCAGCTAGAGAACTGAAAGAAGAGGAGGTGTTCTGGCCAAAATCCAGCTTCCAACACAGGTCTCTGCCTGGGCTTGTTCCAACTTCCCTCCATGGCCACACTTCTCCTTCACTGCGGTATCACAGCGCAGTGCTGCCTTGGCAAGCGCTGCTGTCCCCTTTGGCGAGAGCAGAGTGCCAGATTAGGACTTTCCCAAGCCCTGAACGAGGAAAGCAAAGGTTAACTGAGCCAAGAAGCAGCCTGGGGATTTGTTGGTGCCTGGAGCATCCTTAAGGAAATCTGCTGCCACCGAGAGATAAAGAGCCAGGCTGACACACGGCAGGAGGAAGAGTGCTCTGATGGAGATGCTCCCTCTTGCTGTAAAAGATTATGTTGTTCAGGTAAGGAAATGATGATTGGAGCTGAAATAACAGAAAAGGGGCAAACCAGCCCTAGCCCTTCAGGCTAGGTGAGTTCACCAGAGACCTATAGTTGTTTCAGATCCTTATGGCCTCTGCCTCCCATCATTGCTGGTGAACCAGTGATTTATGCACACACTTGTATTTTTCCAGTGCTTTGACCAAGACTTTGTCTTCATCCAATGAAATTATTGTGGATGACTTCCAAACCAGACATTCATGAGTATAATCCTAATTTATGTGGGAACTTCCACAACCTGAGCTCTCTACTCCATGGCCCTCATAATGCCTGTAGTGGTTGTGGGTGCCCAGCAGACAGACCTTCCAAAGAACAGCATCATTAGTCAAACACTGTAATCCTTTTCCAAGCAGAAGTTGAAGGATTTACCAGGACCTTGTGACATGTATACCTGAATACCTCTGAATTTGATTTAAAGGTGCTCACAGAGTAGTAATTAACTCAGAACCGCCAAGCACAAATGCAGTTCAAGGAAGTAATATTTCAGCTTTTCAGCACTTAAATGGAAAAATGAATTAATCATTGGCAATTACTGAGTTAAAAGACTAAACTCACAACTCAAAATGCTCCCGCACAGTCTCATTTCCAAAGCCTTCATTAACTGAGCTAATAATTGCTACTGCAGTTATTTAAAAAATTTACTAGTCGCTTTTGCAATGTGTAAGAAATTATTGTTGTCCATTCTATGGAAATGTCCCATTTGAACATAAATCCTTGCTTTATTGGACAGTAAAAGTGTCTCGTGTGCTGGCAGAAACCTCCTGGAGTCACTCCTAAACCAAGGGTCTGCTCTGGCTGCTCATGGGCTCTGTGGTCCCCATCAGGGCTCTAAATGTGTGGAATAGTATTTTTCCTCAGAGAATGAAGCTGAGATGTCTGACGGTTTCTCATCAGCTCCCATATCAGCATGGAAAAGTTTTCATTTGATTCCCTGTTTTTGTTCTGTCTAATATAAAGATGATTCAGTGTCAGTGACTGAAGGAATGATATCAAACACTTAACGAGGCCAATACTGGAATAGCAAACAATTGTGTCTTTTTGCAAACATCTCCCCCAGAATGATAGGTTCTCTGCCAAAAGGAAAGCTTGGAAAAGAGAAGAGGTTGACAGGAGAGGAGGTCATGGAGGGGGGCAGCTGGCAATGTGATATGGAGGAGTTTGGATGGTGGAGAAGAGAAAGAGAACAGGGAATAATGGGCCTGTTTTGTTTTCATTTCTAAAATGGTATCCTCATGTATGGAGTCGCGCAGCTTTTATAAATAGGAAGTTTAACAAACAGACTGATTAATCAGATCCTAAACATAGGTTTTTGGTTTTTTTTCTTTCTTTCTGGCTTATTTGTTTATTTTCTTGTCAAGAAAACAGGGAAAAAATACTGCTTTGCATTAGAGCTCAGTGATTTTTTTCCCCTTACTCTTGAATTAGCCACCAAACAGAGGAACCTGTTCTCTGCAGAGTTGTGGGTGCCTGGGGCATTCCCTAGCACTGCAGCTGCCAACACAAAGCAGTGCTGTTAGCAGAGGTGAGCCCTCGCTCTGCGTCCCTGCAGCACTGGTTGTATTTGTGGAGCTTCCCTGGGTGAATAATTTAAGGCTTTTGCCATATTGTTGTACAATCCCTTTTGGGAAGGGAACTGTAAAACACTGATCATGATTCTGTTTAGTGAATAGCAGGATGGTGGAGGACCAGAAAAAAGAGTTTTGTAGAATAGAATGAATGAAATGTGTTATTTGGAAGTTGTTCCGCAGCTCTTTTTCACCTTTGCACAGTCTCTGCATGCATGTGCACATCAGTGTATGAATAGTTTAGCAGACCTTGGCAAAGGAATTGGGAAATGCAAAAAGCTGTGCTGAATGGCAGGGAGTTAGGACGGGAGGTATGTGCATCTTGAGGCCCTGCTCCTTTCAGTCCCTCACTCTTCCCACGTACTGATGGATATTCAGGGGTGAAGCTCTGCTTTACTGCTGACTTGACACAAAATCTTATCTTTTTGGCTCATCTGTGATGGGCTGAATGCATGCCCACATCAGAAATTCTCACTGATCTGGTCTTCACAAAACACCCTAGCTATTGGCAATGCTTAGCATAGAGCTTCACAGCTTTTGGAAACAACAGGAAAGAGAGAGGGACTTAGAGCAAAATCAGAACATGTCTAGGCACTGAAATCCCCTGGTCTTGTTTTTGTTGGACACTGCAGCATGTCTTTGTGGTATCAGTCATTAGGCAAAGCATTTGCAATAATTTATTTGGTGCATCTCACCCATTTTTATTCTTACTAATTATACTAAAGCTGAGTCTGATGTCTACATTTTATTTTATTTTTTGGTATTCAAATCAGATCCAAAGCATTGTGCCAGCTTATTCCTGCCTGTTGGGCCTACGGAGAAACTATTCACTTGGAGTACTTACCACTTAATATTCATTCTTCCAACTCCACAATTGGGCAACCGTGTGATCTAATACTAATTTTGGAACTTGGCTGAACCTCTGAAAAGCCTACAGAGAGGATAAGAGATTCCAACTTCTCCTACCAGGCTGATTCAGTAGGAGTTGTTCTACAAGCTTACTAAACTCAATTATTCTGTGTTGTATGGTACTTCTAGAAAACTCTGCAACCAACATTTTAATGAATATAGATCTTTTTGCATATATTTGAGGATAAGCAAAAAAAAAAGGGCCACAAACTGAAGCAGATCCATGGGCTTTGCTCACATCACTGAACATTGCTATGTGTTTTCCAAGCTGTGATGTTGATGGCTTTTCATCTGATTTCCATATAATAAGAAAACGAATCATTTTTCCCTAACTGTAGGCAATTGGATGAGCCATAAGTCAGAATTAAAATATGATTATCTGTTGCGAAGATCACATATTCCTTTCAAAGTTTCATTATTTACAATCCTTTTCTTGGTGACATTTCAATTCTTAGGAAATTATGCTCTAAATTGTACCTAACGTGTTCACCACCCACACGTAACACATGCAATAAGCTTATGAGATAGGAAGGGCGAATGTTTCCATTTTAATTTTGTTTTTTAATGAGATTTTGGAGTGGAGGGTGAGTATTTTACTAAAATATACAGCAGAGATTTCACAGCAAAGGAGTCTAACAGGGCATTCAATAGCACTTATCCGCAGTATTATTTTCCTGTCATCTGGGCAGCATTCATCCCATTCTCTCAGAAGCACTGAGAATGTTCTCTGGAGATGCACGCAGGATTTGCTTGGCTTCATAGTGTGTTTGGGACCCATGGGAGCAGGGCAGTGTGTACAAGGATGTATCCTCAGGGGATATGTAATTCATTGGCCATATGTAGGTTCTACTGCAGATGGATGTGATGTGTGGGGCCTTCAGCTTCACTCCTTCCTCCTCCAGGAGCTCCAGTGGTTCCCTGCTTGTTTGTTGACACCGGTGTTTGGCTCACAGAATCACAGTATGGCCAGAGTTGGAAAGGACCTCAAGGATGATGAATCTCCAACCCCACTGCCACATGCAGGGTCACCAACCTCCACATTCAATACTAGACCAGGCTGCCCACGGCCCCATGCAATCTGGCCTTGAACACCTCCAGGAATGGATGGGGCATCCACAACCTCTCTGGGCAGCCTGTTTCAGCACCTTACCACTCTTATAGTAAAGAACTTGTACACTTCAATGTGGGTTTCCTCCAAAAAGGAAAAAAGGAAAGCACATCCTTTATTATTATTATTATTATTATTATTATTATTTTGAGAAAATGTTGTAGAACGTATGTTGAGGGGAAAAATAATTAAAAGCTGTAACTGGGTCAAAATCTGATCTCAGATAATCTGCTGTGACCCTGAAGTAACTTTGTGGGACTGAAGCCAGGACTGCAGTTATTCTGCCCTTCCTTAGTGCAGAAGCACAGAATCCATTCTGCTGTCTACTGGGAAATACAGTTGGATGTGATTTTGTCTTCTCTTTCGGGAGCTTAATTGTCTTCTTTGCTCAGAGCAAGAGCGGAATGCTGAAATCTATAGAAGATATACCCATAATCATAAAAGATTTATTTAAGGGTATTCCTTTCTCATTTCATTACAGCAGCAGCGTAGCCTGAAACCTACCTATTTCCAAAGGCTTACAAAACTCGCCTCTCGAACCAGTATCTAATGCACTGTTCAGTGCTAAAGTCCTTCTGGGAGCTGGCAATATTAGAATTACAGGATTCCCATATAGCAGCTGCAGGATTTCCAGCAGGCTGAGACTGCCTGTAAAGACCATACGGATTTCGCTTGTCTTCACGTTAGGAAAGTATTCCTGTTTTATACACCAGTGTCCAGATTCTCAGCAAGCCTCCAGTGTTTACAGCCACAAAATTTGTCAGCTCATATGTCTGAATGCTGCGATATTTTAACAGCGGATGCACCAGAAATTCCCTGCGCAGCTCTGTAGTTACAACTCCCATGTCCAAAAGACAGCTGCAAAATGTGCTCATTATTGCAGAGTTGTAGCCAAAGAGCTACAGCACCCCAAATATCACAGATGGTGCTGCAAAGACACGGGATGGTGTTTGCTGACAAAAACAGCCTGGGAGCTGAGGCTTGTGCAGGGGAGGGACAGTGCTGGCTGGAGACTGTGCTCAGTGCCGCGTTGGGACAGCATCAATGGACAATGTTAGGTATGAGTTTCCCTGGGAAAATATTTGTATTGCCATAGCTTCCACAGATCTTAGTGGATGGCAAAGCATCCTGAGGCTTCCCAGCCTGGCAGGGGACATTGAATGAGCTGCTCAGGTGCAGAAGGACATGTGAGAGCCGGGACCTGGCCCAGATTGCTGTTGTTTTTTGATCTTAGCTCTGAGAAAATCTTTTCTTGCTGCTAAATTTTAGAGCACCCTGATCTTGATTTTTTTCAAGCCTCTCTCTGATCCGCACTCTATAAATAGTCTTTGCATTCAGCAGCTTAGAAGGAATAAAAAAAAGGAAGGGGTATACTCTTTGCTGCAAAGCTTGCAAAGCGCGCAAAGCTTGCCTTTTGAAAGCACTCTGCTTAGTAGGAAGGGGAGGAAGTAATGGGTGTTTGACTAAGCTAATGCACTCAGTGAACCAGGGGAGAGCTGCAAACTCATATTTTTAAATAAATGTCAGATTAATTTTTAAAGTTTAAATGCATGTTTTGCATTCTCGCTCTTAGCTCCCTCTGATGCTTTCCAAAATGCGGGGAGCACTGCGGCCAGGCTGCCAGGAGATCCCTGGAGGCGGTGGGAGGGATGCAGGAGGGATTCTGCAAGCACCACGCATCTCATGGTGTTTGCAGCATGGGCATAATTCCTTCCTTGCAGAGAAGCCCTTAACCTGCTGCTTAGCTCACTTTGACAAAAATCAAAGAGCACTTTACCTTTTCATAACGCTGTTTATTTCCTTTGGGCGATGCCAAATTGAAGCCAAGTGGAGCACATGTGTTACAGCTCATCAGTGCAATGGCATCTCCTGTAAACAGGGTCACTGTAGTTATGTCAGATCTCTACTGAGCGCAGATTTAATTTAATCAAGGTATTTTCTAGTGTCAAGGCCCATCTGTTTAAAATTAGCTCTGTGATCTCTATAGGTCCTTTTTAAAATGTTGAAGGTCCAGAATCTGTATCCCATAAAGGTTTTACTGTGCAAACGACATCCAGAGTGCTAAAAGAAAGGATATTTCCTAAGGATGAAGCTGTCTTTGGAAAGCTTGTTGATGAGCAGTAAAAACAAATACATGAGCAGGAAGCTGTGCCATTTGTTGGGATTGGAGGAATTTGGCAAGAGGGAGGGCTATAGGGGTAACACAGAGGCAAGGTGTAAGTGAGTTGTTCCCTGGCACTGGAGTGGGAGGAGAAAATCTTCCAGGCAGCAGACCAGCTGCAGAGAGGAGCAGAGGGCAGCCAAGGGTTCCTGCAGCCCTAACAGCTGAGCAGGACCAAGGGAGGATGCTCACCTGTGTGACTGGCAGGGTGTTCTCCAGGAGGAGATCTCACAGAGCCATTTAAGCAGGCTGGTGGTTGTATTCTCCTGTTTTGCTGTACATTTTAGGTAAAATCCCCAGAAGGGTTCCCCAGCTGCCAGCTCTAACAGCCTGAGCCCCTGCAGTGATTCACCAAGGAGGACAGCTGGCAGTCACTGGGGGTTGATTTGTCTTCCATAGAGAGCAAGGTTTGAGTCTACTAGAAGCTGGTGACAGCATAGATCTGCTAAGTATTTTTTTTGATTAAATGGGCCTATAACACCACTTGGGAACACTCAGTGTGTAAGATTTCCTTTCCATGAAATGGAAACACTACGAGCTTCTCCCCCACATCCACCTCCCTGGCCACCACATTCCTTTTCCCAAGTAGAAGTGAGCTCTGTGCTTGCATCCAGGCAACCCAGCCTGCCCCCACTGCTCTCCTTCTGAGCCTGTCCTTTTCCAAATATCAGCAGAATTTAAAGGCAGAGCTTGCAGTAAAAAAGAGCTGCGCCTTCGAAAAAGAGCGCCTTTAATCACAGTTTGCAATGGCAGCTTGCACAGTAAATAATATCTTCTTAAAATTATGTTACTGCTGTTCAGCAAACTCTTTTCTGTGAACAGAAATGTCACGATGATCCCACCCCAGCCACTGTCCCCTGGGAAGCCCTTTCCCCACCCCATGTGGGCTCTGGGTCCCCTCCCTCAGCTGCCAGAGCTGAGCCTCTGCCTTGATGGAGTCATGCTGGGGATTCAGGTCTGCAGTTGTTTTCCATTTCTCTTTTCAAAACTGCTCCTTAATAATAACTAAAGTCATTATTAATTCCTTTTTTAGCCTAAAACAGAGATTATCATGTCTGTCTCTCAAATATGCACTAGCACTCTTTAAAAGCAAGTGTTTCATATAGCACCTTCAAATTAATATGTATGCAAATAACATTTTACAGATTAATTAATATGCAAATTAAGCCATGTGTTATTTGTGTGTACATATATCTTCCCAAGCCTGCTGCATGGACAGGATGGGGGCACTGGTGTTTCTCTCTCTCTGGCAGTTGTGTGCACTTTATTTTGTCTCCCCCTGCCCATGGGGCCACACAGAAATATGAGGTTTGGCTGCAGATACTGAAACCAAGGAGTGTAGCTACAGAGCCATATCATGGCCTGCAGGGCTCTTGTGGTGCTTCCTGCATCCTTTGCTTCCTCTTTTCCCAACCAGCTGAGTGTGGCTGATCTCACAGAGCATCTGGAGTAGCAGTCAGCTCTCCAAAGCCAGCTTTCCCTGCATAGCATCACTCAGCACACAGTGTGGGACCAGTTTGGTGGGAGGCTTTGGTATGGCCAACTGAGATGATGAGCCATGGGGTGGAGCAGCCTTCTGTTTAATTTAAGAATCTTTTCCCTATGTTTTGAGCCCAACAGTGAAATCCCTGCATCCAGCTGCATTTCACTGCCTCATTACTTCATAGATCATCTCAATAATCTGATTCCAGAGCTCCCACACTGTATTCCCACTTCTCCAGCCATCAGCCAAGTGAGCTGGGTTAAATTTCTCGCAGCACAGAGGGAACTAGAATAGACTACGCAAGAGCCTAATTAGCAGTCTTTTCCTTTTACAGCATATTGAAGTTTTCTAGGCATTGAGCCATATTCTTTCATAGCCTTTCTCCTTCCCTCCTTCTCTCTTTTTTTTTTTTGGTAGCTTCTAATTTTTTATTAAAGCATAACAGCATTATTGGCAGTACAAGATACCTTCTTGCATACCACTAGGCAGTAAAAAGGGAGGTGTCAGATATACAAGATAAAAATAGAGCCAAAGCAGTGAGGCACATTGCAGGAGCTGTACATACAGCCATAAGAAAACCTGTATCAGTAATTTGCTTTTAGTTAGTTCATATCTCGGAGCTTTCTTCCAAAGGCGTCCAGTTTCACCTTCCTGGAAATAAGAATAAAACCTTCCAATTTTCTTCATTGGGCCATTTTTCTGGAGCGGCCCTGCCAGGGTTGCTCCTTTGGTGAGTGGCAGTCTTTCTGTCCATGTGTCCCCTGTGCCAACAGCAATGAAACCTGCTGACCAGCCAGGCAGGTGGTATGTGTTCAACAACAGCGCAGTCATTGCAAGTTTCTCAGAAGACAAAAGATAAGTGCGTGTGTAGGATCGCCAGGCTTACAAAGACCTGTGTTATGGTCTTGAGAGTTTCTCCCCAACCATCCACAGCACTGACAGTCCCTGTGCATAGTAAGAAGCTACTGAAATGATGAATGCAGCATGCAAATACGTTCAGTAGTCGATTCATTGCCACTGAAGATTTTCCTTTTCCCTGAGTGTGCTGAACAAAGCAGAGCTGGGGAGTGATTGTGGGAGGTCCAAGTCTATGTCCTTCAGCTGCCTCCTGGGAGGCTTTAATTTCTTCTCCTGCAGCCTTAATGAGTGCCCTGGGCAGCCAAGTTAGATGTTTTTCCTCTATCCCAATCAATGTTTAACAGCTCACACCACAATAACTGAAAAGGACTCACCTTGAAGAGTCAGTGGTTTGCTGGACCACTTCCAGTTGGCCTCTCTAAAACTGGACCTGCTTCTCAAGGATTTGATTAAGTTCCCACTGAATTCAATAGCGTAACTGCTATTAAAATCTGCTGGAGCAAGTCATATGGTAACAAAAGTTGGATTTTAATTTATTATAATAACATGAAACCTAATGCTGGCTTTGCACAGTGATCCCATGGAAGGGTGAATGTGGAAAAGATGAAAAAGAGCAGGAAAAAGCAAAAAGATGCTGTTAATTCAGAGACAGATATATTTATTTCAAGTAGATTATTCTTAGAAACACTCAGAGCATTATTTACAAGAATCTTAAAAAAAATTGCAGTGCTACAAAACTGAGATTCATCACTGAGGTAAAACATTTCATTATTATTTCTCAAATCAATTCCCCAAGCACACTATGAATTACAGGATTTCAGCCAGCCTTTTCAAGAAACCTCTTTTAAAAATTTACATAGCTTATAACAGATTGCCAGAAATATTGCAAGCAGCCATTAATTTACTCCTAACCAATTAAAGACTATGCTAACACATGCACTGATATGCACACACTTGTTCCTAATTTTTCTTCTGCAGTTGAGCATGAACAAAAAGACATGCCTTAGAACTAAAAAGAACTTGCAGGCATTTTCATGCTTTCTTTTTTTGGACTCAAGGGCAAATGTGCCTTTGATAAATATCATCCTGTTTTGCTTTTCCAAAGAAGAAACCTCTTTACAAATCACTACAATTTCTCTGCTGATGGGTGGCAGGTAGATTTGCAACAGCCACGTGCAATCAGAAACAAGACCTCCATTAGCTTTTGGGATTAACTTGCTAGGTTTGGTGATTTAATTAATTTATTGGAGACAATGGATTGAAGAAAAATGAGAAACAATGAGATTTAGGGATTTTTTTTATTTTTATTTTTTACTTCCTGAATTGACAAGATTTCCAAAGTCACAATGATCACAAACGTTGTCTTGGGAGCCCTGAGTGTGAACCCATTTACTCACTCTTTTTGTTAGCAGGGGTGGTACTACTTGAATTAAATATCATTGCTTTGTCAACAAGGTGCCTGCTACCTTAAAGGACCTGCATATTGCTGGGTTGTCTTCCAACAGGGGGATCCCCTTCATTCTCTGCTGTGGAAACAGCTAGGATTACAACTCCCATTGCCACTGATGATGGTTTGCGCCTGGAGAAGGAATTAAGGGGGAAGTAAAAGAGCAAAGGAAACTGGCTAGAAATAGGAGAGTGGGAAAGCAATTAATCTGGCCATCAGTGATGTGCTCCCCTAGTGTTTCAAAGCAGCTGGAATGGTTTGTACACTGAACTCACACTTGGTAGAACAGTGATAGAAGAAGACTCCTCACTGAAGCCAGGCCTTCCATTTTGCCTTTGCAAGTGGAAATCTGATTTATATCCCATCACAAGAATGTTTGTGTAATGAGTGGAATGCTCTGACTAACTCGCAGGGAAGCTTGGGGCTGAAATGACCAAAAAATGGCAGATCCACCTGCAGTTAGCCTGCAGGAGCTTTGGCTTGCCCTGAGGTTCACCTGAAGGTTTGGTTCATGTCACTGGGTTGGTGCAGTCCCACCAGGGCTGTAGGAGTGCGTGAAGGCTGGCATGGCCATCAAGGGATTGTGCTTCAGACTCTTTCTCCTTGCCAAGTAAAAGCCGGTATCAAAATTGCTCTGCAAAGCTGTGGTCACCCTTGAGAGTCATCCATCTGAGCTGCTGGCTGTGCTCCACAGGGCAAGAACATTCCTCTGCAGCTAAGTATTTTCCAAATTATAATAAAACCCAAGTAAGACAAATGAGGTTGAAAACATTGTGATCCCTGCTATGAACTTTCCACTGTGTTTCAGCTAAAGCTGTAATACTACGAGCCCTGTAAAAAGGCTTGAAACACTGGGTTTACACTGCAAGCACTGTCTAGTGCATGCCATGGTACCTGGAGTTGGCAATATGCTCGTGTAGTCGTGTAGCTACAAGGCACCACAAGCGCTTCTTTGGGAAGGCACCATGGTTATTCTTCCTTTGGCAATGGCAAAACTTGCTGCCTTCAACAAATTATTACAAATTTCAATAGGGAAAAGAAAATCAATTGCACTTGAATGAAATTTTTGATGGTTGCTCTAACTCTTCTGATGGTCCCAAACAAAAGACTTGAGTTTAATGTGTGTGTATTTTCAGCTGTGCCCCTTGCTGACCCTCCAGTTTAATTTCCGTCCTTCAGACGAGATGAATGGAGCGTGAAGCAGGTCATATCTCAAACACTGACACATGGGTTACAGACAGAACTCACGGGCAGGAGAGGCAGCCAGTTTGTAGATTAAATCAAAGCAGTTCTGAATAGATGGGAGGTCAGCAAGGGCCAGCTTTGACATTTGATAGGACCTTGTGATCAATCAGCTCTTTCTTGGGTCTTCCAGGTTTCCTGATGACAATGCTTCTTTAAATAAATAAATAAAGAAATCCAGATGGGACATATTGAAAACTGCCAAAGCAGCCCTGGATTGTGTAAAACGAGAGGGATTAATTATTATCAAAGATGATAATAGCAGGAGTTGTTTAAAGCAGCCAGCATGGAAGTTAGTGCTCTTTAATTGGAAGCATTTCATCTGCATGCAGCTTTAATCAATTTTTTGCATAGTGTGTATTATGTCACTAAGATTTTGGTAACAATCCAAAAACATGATAGCAAACGTTGGTTGTTTATGGCACTTGAGAGTAATCAAGAGTCCCTGATTAAAATCTGCCATTGAGTTGAAAGAAAGCTGAGGTGATATCCTGGCATCTAATGAAATGTGCCCCCTGCTAAGTCATCCCTGCCAGCATGATTTATCTAGGGGGAGTGTAGGAACATCTCTGAGAAGCAAATGTTTGGCTTCAGGCATGGACTGGGTCTTGTGAATAACTGTTTTATGTGAAATTCTCCATGGGAGGAACCCCCGCCTATGTTTGCCCCGATCTTTGCCACATAAACACTCTCAGGTAGAAGCTTGCAGGGCAGTACTGTAGGGTAGCACTCCACACCAAACCCCCTCCCCCTCCCTTTGATATATTGATGTACATTGTTTTCATAGGCAGCATTAAGCTTCTCTGGGAGAGTATGCATCTGAGAAGAGTTTATTGTGACCAAATGGAGCAGTGTACTCAGAACATTACAAGAGGATTTTTTGTTGGCTGTTTTTCCACCCTTAGAAAAATAAATGATGTGGTTTCTTGCTCCTCTCCCTTGCTTCATGCAAGAATGGGAAATACAGCATCTACTTGGGGGCAGGGGTGTGGAATCTATTCAGAGATCATTCTGAAAATATTGTTTTTCAGGAAAATATTAAATTTAAGAAAAGCTGCCAAAAGTTTCTTTTGGAGCATAGAAGAAAAATAGATGCAAAAACCTCGTTTGATGGCAAGGAAGTGCTGTAATGAAATGGAGGAGAGCTGATGAGGAAAGCAGGGTTTGGAAGCTGGTTTAGAGAATAGTGAATTTCCCCGGTGAGCCACAAACTTCTCTATGTGGTCTTAGCCTCTTGCTCATGGTTCACAGGCTAGGGCTAACATTTCCTTACCGTGGGGGATAAACTCCTTTCATCTACAGCAATATAAAGACAGTAGGTCCTGCAGTGATGGAGAACCATATAAGTAACTTGACAGGCAGAGTAATGGGTTTGTGTTTCAATGCTCCGCTAAATAAGGCTCCGCTGGGCATCCCTGGATACATGCTTTCAGGAGAAATGAAAATGTCAGGAAGTCCTGTTGCTGCCATAGGAATTCAGTCAGGCTGTGATCTCACAGATCTGATCAGCCAATGCAATGTGGGGGCAGGATTTGGCCCCTGAGACAGGTAGTGGCCATCAAAAGATATTGGCTTTCATAAACCCACTGGCAACGAGAAGATGGGAGTGGGGAGTCTGCTAATTATAGCTGGAGAGATGGAGCCAGAAATTCCCAGCTCCTCTCTCCTTACCATTTGGTGTCTTCTTGCAAGGGCTGCAGGCTCTGGGTAGCTGTAATTCTCTGTACTTTAAGAACTCCTGTGAGGAGTCTATTGGAAGTAAGGTCCACCTGCAGTGCCTGCTTGTCTGCCCATTCTGTGCCAGTCAAATCTCAGTCACCTCGAAAGGTCTTGAATTCAACAGTAAGCTACTGGATATTGAATGTTGAAGTATTATAGGTGTCATCTGCCTATACATGATGAGGAATTGTTCAAATGATGCCATAACTTCATCACAAATATTTCAACCCTCTCTTCTGTACACGCATTTCTTCTATCAGAGACAGAGTCCCTCAGTCTATTCCCTCCCCCCACCATGTGCTGTTTCTCCAGTGTTTAGCCACCTTCTCTGTGCTGTCCTTGTTTGCATCAGATCTTTCAACATAAAGATATGTATGTGGCCATGTTCTCATCTTGCTTGGGAGGGAGGAGAAGGTAGCAAAAGCCAAATGCATATTCCATGCTAAGAATACAGCAGATTTGGTGTTTATGAGAAACTCAAAGTGAATGCTGCTTATGTGGTAAGAGGTGCACGCAGGGAATACCTCTTCTGATTAGCGGTTTGGAGAACGCTGGAACCTATTTTAAGCTGAAGGGGGGAGTGACAGAGCGGCACCCTGGCTGGGGACAAGCATCCAGCCTGGGCTGCAGCTCAGCCACTGCTTCAGCTGAGGCTCTGTAAAAGCTCAGAAAGAGCCTGGCTAAATATAATGCATAACTACACTGTGTTATTTCATTTCAATTTATAGGAACTCTGCTCTCAATTTATATCTAAGAACTTAACCCTTTTCTTCACTGAAATAATGGGAAACTGGGGATTGTTTCTTGCAAAGTTCAAAGCATTCGCTTTGGGCTGGTAAAGGTCAAGTGCCCAGAGGACAGTTTTGGCCAGCAGGCAGTGTTATGGTCTCTCTGGAGAAGTGGGCATGTGCAAAGACATTGCTTAGCTCGGGGCAGTCCCCTCGTGTTGCTGTTAGCTTGTTCTTGGACAGCCCACAGAGGTACTGTGACTACTGGCAGGTCTTGGTCTTTACACCGGAACGCTCAGAACATTTAACACTTTGCTGTCCTCAGGCTTCAGGAGATGAACCCTGGCACTAAGAGCAGGCTGCAGGCTCCTCAGATGCCCTCTTCCATAAAATCCTCAGTCTACCTCATCTTCAGAGACGATTACTAAAACTCTATTTTTAGGGATATGTGAAAAGCAATTTTTTCTAAAACTATTACATATTTTATTCCTATTCCAAGTGCTGGCTTTGACAGGAAAGGGCAGCAACCAGTAAATGGTTTAAATTCCTTCCAGTGGAGCAGATGCAGACCTGATGTAACAAAAAGCTGCATGCTTTGCATGCATACGCCTGCACTGAATGCCAGCCAGTGGGTAGGAAGGCAGCTCTCCAAAACCTTTAAGACACCCAGTAAATGGGTGGCTGGTGCAAGATGCATTGCTTGCCTCCCTTATTTTAAGGAGCCATAAATGCATTCAGTGCCTTCCTTAGATGTAGTCTGACATATCTAGATGAAGAAAGACATGAGGCAGGAGAAAAAGAAACTGTTTGGTAGAGTGAATCTTTATTGCTACAGTTTAGCAAAATATGTCTGAGGGAAGCAAGAATGGCCCTTCTGAATCATTTCTTGCATTTATTATACCGCCTGTGGGAGAGAGGAATGCTTTAGGCAAGCTTGCCGCACAATTTCTTGTAACAGCCCCTGCTCTGTCTGTACGTGCTCAAGAGTGTGCTCCTGTAGGAGAGCCCAATGTGATTAAAGCCATTTCTTTCCTCCCTGAGATCTGTCCTCAGAAAGCATCTTTTCACTTGAGCACCTGGTCTGAGATAAACCAATTTGTCACCACCATGTTTGATCATCCACTGTGAAGAAGGACAGCATAGGTACAAGGAGCTTGTTCAGGTAGCAGAATAAGTATTTATGAGTGCGATTTAACTCTTGAGATACTGAATTTTGTTTTTCCTGTGGACTGAGCAAAAACTTATAACACTTCGGAGCCATGGACTTCCAGGTGCGGGCTCTAACCTGTTTGGTGACTGTATAATCATGAAAATTAACAGGGAATGGAAGTGCTTTAGGAGCAAGACAAAATAGTATCACTTCATTATTAATCATACCAGAATTTATTTGGGAAACGTCTGCCCTTTTTTGTTTCAAATAATCTTGCTCTATCCTGATTCAAACACGTTGTAGGCTCTACAGAACATATTTTCCCACTTGTATTCAAAGTCTGAGAAAAGAGTGCCATTGCAAGCTGCCATGTTTTTCATGCTTCATTATTGTACATTTTCTAGCACGTAATGAACTATCCCCATGAAAATTTGCTGTGAATTGTCTTGTAATTGCCTAGATATGAAAGAAAATGTGGTTAGAATAAAATAACATTAACGTTAAAAATAGGAAAATTGCAGTTAATCCATGTGAAGAGAAATACTCCATCTCAGAAGGAAGAAAAGGTGCTGGAAAAGAGCTGGTAGAAACGGGGAGCTCAGCAAATCGCTGGGACCTGGCCCCAGTGGGGGAAGGAGATGGCAGGTCTGGCTCTGTTATGGAAGGGATAGGGTTGGGTCAGCAATGTGGTCCTGGTGGCCATGGTTAGCCAGCTGAGGATGCCACCTGCCTTGCATAACAAAAGTTGTGCTAGAACACTGTCATTCTGGGAATCTGGATGGGTTAATGTGGAAAATTACGTAGCAAGGCAAAAAAAAAAAAAGAGGATAAGAGTGGAGGAAGGAATTAATTAGAGGGAAACCTCTAAGTGCAGCTTGAAAAAATAAGGGTGATTTTAAGATAGAGAAAATGCAAATAAAAGTATACATATGAAGAAAAATGTGCAGTCCACAGGGAGGTGGTTCTCATGCAGCAGGATTTTGCAGAGCGGGCTGGGGAAAGCTCTGGGGGCTGTAACTGAGCAGCAAATCATTTGCCTAACAGCGAGCAGGACCGAGTGATCTAATAAAGCTTTTCCGTTCCTCGTGTCTGGAACTGGGAAATTAATGCTGGATGCGGTGCCAAACTACGTAGGTTAGATGTGTCTCTGTCAGCGTTGGGGACAAGTTAATTTTGTATGTTGATGATGGCGTAATCCATAGCACGCTGTACCAGAGGAAAAGCAGGCAGTTAACCTGGGAGCAGGGAATGTTTATTTCATGCTTGCCTTGGGGTAAGAAGTAATGGCAAATGTTGTAGAAACAGCATGCTAGATACCATCTTGTCTTTTATTTAAGTGTACTGATTTATCTCCTGCGGGAGGTGGTGGGGTCCCTATCAGCTCCTGAGTCATTTAAAACTCGACTGAACAAAGCACTCGTGAATAGACTCTCGGGAGCAATCACAAACTGCTTGGGGATGGACAAGATTAAATAGGAGATTTTTAGCCAACTATCGTTCTGTGGTTATAGGGCGCTAATTAGGCTCTGAAGTGCACAGAGGCTGGCATCCCCTGCATGGCACCTCGTCCCATCTCTGGTGGCCGTCGTTTTGGAGGAGGGCTGCACAGAAAGGGCCTGTTTGTCACGGGTCTCTAGGGTACCACGATTCCCAGCCATAAATACACATAGCTGTCAGCGTGACAAGATAATTACTTTATTGGTGAGTTTTCAAGAAAAATATGGACCCAAACTTCCTTGTCCTACTCATCAGAGAAACTTCACTGAATTTAAAATTACCATTCTTCCAAGTGAAACAGATTTGGCCCTAAATCATAATCAGCTGCTGGCACCCTGCAATTTAAATCTTTTCCACAACAAGGAAATAAATCTTTTTAAAATGTATATTAAAATCAGTATTGATTATTCCAAGCAGGAGTGCTGAATTCAGAGCAGTAAATCTTTTTTTAGGATCCCGAGATAAAATATTGCAGCAAAACTACTGTATAAAAATCACTACGATTTAATCATGTGGTAAATTACCAGTATTTTTGTTTGTGGAATTTATAGGGCACCATTTCTTTTAGATTGAAAGGGAACATTCCTGATTTAGCTCTGATTACTCATCTACAGATGGGGTTAATGTGATGTGTCTCTTTGGGGATGTATCTTCTTTAGTAATGATGTCCTTATTGTGTGTGCTATGGATCCATTGTCAGGATGCCTTTAAATATATCTTAGATAGCCCATGGAGGTACCAGCAAATTAGATGTTGAATTAACAGGTAATTCAATCCACCTTGGTGTTAATCTTATTGCAGAATAACAAGCTACATAAAAGCCATTTCAGTGCGATTAAAAAAAAAAAACAACAAAACGTTCAGCAAGATATAATCTCTTTAATCAGAAGCAGATTTTACTCAATTACCTTCAGTCTCCACTGTAAAAACAGCGTGACTAGAGCTGCTGCACTCCCAACAGGGCAGCCTGGCTGGGATCAGGGCTGGCAGAGTGTCCCCTGTGCTGTCCTCTCCTTCCCAGTCACCATCTGAGGCATTAAGAGTGGGTTTGGAAGAGCAGCTCTTCCTCTGCTCCTCTGCTCACCTCTCTCTTGCTCCCAAATTCCTGGCACTGATGCTCTGTTCAGGGCTGGGACAACCCACCTCCACTCCTGATGCTTCGTCTTCCCTTTGTCTTTGTTGGCCAGCTGGCCCTGTTGATGAGGGATGATGGTGATGGTGGTGATGGGTTGATAGTCAGACCAGTTCTTAGGAATCTTTTCCAACCTTAATGATTCTACGATCTCATGATTGTATGATCAGTGTGAAAATGCTCCTTGGAACTTGAGAAAAGTCTCGTGGTGGCTTTCCTGCTGGCTCTTGGGCCTTGTGGTCAGAGGAGTCTAAGCAAGTCTCTTTTACGCTGGCATTGAGCAAATAACAACATGCAAAACAAGATTTCTCTCTGTTTTTTCTTTAGCAATTTTCGGGTTCATTAGCAATGCAAAACTATTTGCTTATCCACTACCAAATGTCTTTCCATTGTATGAATAATTGTTTGGTTTGTTGAGAAAAGTGCACTCTTTTCATTAGTTTTCACACTGCCTTGTTTGTTTCTGCTTGTCTCCTGTGCTTCTCCTGCCTATGCCCAAGCTTAGAAGAAAATTGCAGACTTCAAATCTTCCAGTCAAATGCAGAATTTAAAAGCCTGTGTTCTTTCTCATTAGAGCTGAGCCTCCTGTCTGTGTGTCATGGCAGCTTAATATAAAATGGTCAAAACCTAAAACTCTTTCCTGGAAGACAAGCCATATTCTTGGAAATGCTCTCTGCTATGCACTCCTCCCTTGGAATTAATTTGAGACCATCCTGTAGCAAACCAACAGCCAGCAGATGGGAAATTCAGAGTCCATTAATCCTTTCCATTCATTTCACTGCTTTTCTGTACAAGGCCAGTGTCAGGCCTGAGTTTTTTGAAGAGGGATGCTCTGAGCAATGGCCTCAACACACCTTGGTATGAGTCCACAGCTGATCTGTATGTGCAGAGGCATCTGGATCTGAAATCGTGAGCCTTGATCTCCAGAAAACTCATGTCTGGTCAAATCTCGTTACAGCCATTGGTTCAGATGGAAAACTAATGATGGCTGGCATCCCTTGCCCTAGGCATCCATTTCACCAAATGAGATGGACAACCACGTTAGCTTACATATGGGGATCCAAGCAAAACCACTACAATCTGTGGGACACTGAGTGATACAGATGTGATGGATATGAACAGGAAGGGATGATGAAAAAGTTTCCTTAGCAGTCAGGACTGCAGAAATCCTCCAAGAATAAGTCTATGTTCTCATTTCTTCTCAAATCAGCAGTCACTTTACGGGCAGGCACGCAAAACAAAATACTGAAGGAAGACCTGAAGCAGAGAGGCATCACTAGTCCCTAAATCTGTTCTTCCCAACCACTGCACTGCAACAAGCTAAATCCTGCCTTTGTATCCCACTTTATGCTGTATTCCCCAGGACTGCCAGCACTGGCTGTGCCCCAGCACCAGGGGGACATTGCCACGTGTCTTTGGGGTGTCCTGCAGAGCATGCACACACCACTGGAGCGTGAGGCAGAGCAGGACTGAGGCAAGAATGAGCTTTACTCTTCGTAGTAGAAAATCCCTATAGTGAATAGGGCTCTGCACACTAGATAAGGCTTCTCAGATGAAAATATGCTTCCTCTTCCCGGCAGTCTAAAATTTCTTCTGATGTCGATGATGCCTTGAACAATGACAACTTTCATTCATCTCTTCTGGCCATGAGATTGCTGAGAGTTCATGTTTTAAGCTCTTTCACTTTCCTGAAGGCACATAAAAGCCTCTCATCACTGCTCAAGCACAGTCCTCCATTAGGAGTTATTTAAACAGGAACAGCTTTCACTGCTCCAAACATCTTTGTATGAAATACTTCTAGCACTGTGTGTGGCATCAGCCAGGAGCTGATCTGGCACACACTGGCTGGACATACTGGTAATGGATAGCTAATTGACCTGATTTATCAGCCAGTCCCTTTCCAAAAAGGCACTGATGATTTTAAAGCTAAAATGTCATACAGTCTTTTCCATTTTCCCAAATCCCTAAAGCTTTTTGTCATTGTCAGATGATAAAAAAAATAAATAAATGAGAGCACTTTCAATTGCTGCAGTTTTTCTTCACATATTTCACTTTCTGGGCCATTTGTATCAGCCATTATCTTTATTTGCTGAACTCTGTCAGGACTCTGGGGTTTGCCCTTCTGGCATAATGCAGTTTGATCCCGAATTTGTTTGCAGCTTTTGTCTTATTATCTGTGTGGCTTTCCCAACAAGCCATAGTAAAATGAAAGAACAGTCGAAAGTTCGTTGATTGCCAACGGTGCCTTTTTTCTCCTTAAAAACTATTTTGCTCATACCCGCAAAGAAGGCATTTTCTTTTCTGTTGGAGCTAACACAGGAAGAAGGTCTTGCAATTACGGTGATCTGGAACAAAGTTTATTCCTTGCCTGGCTTGCCTCAGCCTTCTCTTGCGACCTTGGATACATCCCCTACCTCATGACAATTCTCCTCGCTGGTAATCAGGATCAGCAAAGGTATTGTGGGCTTAAAGGTCAGGCTTTCAAAAGTGGTGAGTGGTTTTGTTTCTCTCACTTAAGCTATGGAGGCTGAGTACTCCAGCACCTCTGAAAATGAAGCCCTGTTGCAGAAATTTGACGTGAAGAGAGGCATCCAGCAAGGCAGGCACCTAGAATCAATAGAGGCTTTAGAAAATCTTGGCCTAAACCCATGAGTTCTTGTGAAGTACTTTAACATCCAAATGTTTGAGAAGAGAGAATGATTTAAATGTTTTGAACTTATTCCCAGGGCTAAAAGTTTGCAAGACTGTGTCACGGTAAATATATATATGTATATCCATAGCAGATGTAATGAGGAAATTCTCACAAGTTGATGGGGGAGAGGATATTTTCCCCAAATGTTGCTGATTGGCTTTAGTCTGGTCTTGTCTTCTTTCAAGCCTGGCATAAATCTTCTGAGCAAAGACACTTTGGGGATCCAAGCAGATGTCTACCGAATGGCTGCATTTCACTGCTCAGCAGCCGACAAGGCAGTGCCCCGTGAACTTGGAGGGCACACCTCTGAGTATGATGACTGATTTACACCCCAGCAGCATCTGCCTTGTAATATGTCCATCTGTTTGCCTGCTTACTTGTTGTCTTTTTGCCCTAAGAGGGGCAGACCAGCAAACGTCCATGCCCCGCAATGGGAGCAGTCCCACCTCATCCTTCCGAGGCTGCTGTCTGTAGGTGCCTCCACCCACGGTGGGGCTCAACAAGGGTGGCTGCCACCCCCCAGGCAAGCAGTAGCTGTGGGTCAGAACTGGAGGAAAAGGACTTGGAAGAGAATCTCAGCCATGACCAAAAATAACCCCGCTGCTTAAGAGGGAGGGAAGGCACGTGATAGGTTGGACTTCTGAGGAATTTCATGCTTGAAAGGTGAGGCAAGTCTCCTGAAAAGGTTATTATCTTGAGCAGACAAATCCTTCAGCAGCTTGGGCCTTTTCTGTATACCTCAAACAAAGAGCCAGCACAATCAAAGAGCTGTAAGATCTTTTTTTTTTTTTTTTTTTTTCCACCTCTGTGCTATTCCCTTTCATTTCTGCTGCCCACAGAACTACGGCACCTCTCTCTCTTCTGCTGAATATACATCAAATAGAAGGTGAGGCACTGGCAGCTTTCGCAGGAGAAGCCAGGCGGTGACAGGGAGTCTGTCTTGCATGCAGTACTAATTCCTTAATTTCTTTTTCTTCCAGTTCAGGAAAAAATAAACATAAGTATCCCAGAGCAGAGTGAAAAAGGAGCCTGTGAGGTATATGATGAACACAGGAGGCACAGCTCAGTTTAATCCAGATCTATCTGTTCTCCTTTAGGAGGAAGCCTTTCCTTGAGCACCCCCTAAAAGAACAGACTGGTCCTAACCTCAGACCAGTGCAGATTAATGTTTCTCCTTTTCAGAATGCCTCCCTCTCTTTGCTTAGTCTCACCTAAAGCAAGAATAATTTTTCTACTCAGACCACAGCCATGTGTTGTTCCCTTCTGCAGATGCATCAGATACAATAATGGCAACAAGCATTGCCTTGTCCCGGAGGAAAGGATTGCTATCAACTTGGTTTAATGTGCAATTTATTCAGCTTGAATTAACCTTGGAAATCCTATTGCTGAGGCTACTGCCGTTCTTGTGGCACACAAGTGGAGCCTTTGCTTGAGGGGCTGTTTCTAACACTTGGCTAGTTCTCTTCAAGGGGTGTTTTGCTGATTATCTTGCTTGCAAGCAGGATTTGCTGACTACCTGAAGTAGATACCACATTTCTTTTTAGGAAAAATCAGCTGCACAGACAGAATAGCTGTCAGGTACAAGGTGACTGAATTGTACTTGCTCTGTTCAGCGGTCAGACAGCAAATCTGTGGCCACACAATGCCTGGGACTATCACAGCAACACCCTCGGGGCTCAGAGAAGCCAGCAACAAAACTATCTTTGTGCCTCAGCTTGTTGTGCTGGGAACGAGCCTTGAAAGTTCACCTTTCTGAAACCAAGCCTTTATGCGTGTGGGTACCGTCCAAGTATTTCTCTGGATCTTACACTGGAAGGTGAACTGAGAGTACGTTTTGGCTCAGGTACTGTAATGTGCTTTTATTGCTGTGCTTTGAAATACATCTTTTCATTTCTCCCTGGAGCACTCGGCCTTTCTGGCAGGTTGAACTCTGTCTCCCATAGTGTTCAGGGCATGACAATGCTTTGTATTTGTCTGGCTTTCGTGTTGCTTTGCTGAATGCCTTTGAGGACCACCCTGCCTGGGCTCTGACCAGTGATGCTCGTGTGAGTGACACATACGAGTGATTTCAGGCTGGGTTTTCAGCCCACCCAGACCTCCCTCCTTGCTCAGTGACTGGCCAGAGTTTTTGTGCTCAGCCCTCCCAGAGTGCTCCCAGCTCCCAACCCTCTCTGGCCCCAAGTTGTGTCCTGGCCCAGCACAACGTGCCCACCAGCCTTCCAACAGCCTGGCAACAGCGGAACACAGCCATTATGTAATGGCTTCTCCCAGCCAAGAAAAAAATCTCGTTTATCGATCTCCTGTCTGAAAACCTCAGTAACGCCGTGTAATTGATGAGCAGCTGTTCAGAAAAGCTGTTTGGAGGAAGAACATTTATAATTAAAGAACAGGCATTTCAAATTCAGCTCTCCCTCCATTTTCTCACTGCATTTCTTGGTGCTGTCTCGGGGCTCAGCCACCCTGGCTGGGCTGTTAAGCTCCCAGCGTCACATCAAGGCATGCCTTTCCCAGAGAATAGCCTTGCATTCTCCAATTTCACTCCCTGTGCCACTATTCATGGAGCTGTGTGAGAGAAGGAGATTAAGGAAATAGCAAGACTAACAGATGGGGAGCAGGCAGTGGATGACGTGTAGGCAGGGCTGATGTTACAGCAAGTCTTATCTTGTTAGTGAAAATATGTTGCAATAAGCAGAGTTCTGGTAGAGAGACTGGTTTTGAGCATGCAGTAGAAGCCTTTATGTTGATACGGAGCCTCTCTGCAGCTAAAACTGTCTTACTGCTCGATGCCCCTACACCTCTGAGCGTTTAGATCTGAACCCTCTGTTTCCACTCTGTTTCCTCTTCTGATCTTGGAGGTGAAAAGGTTTTCTGTGTTCTGCTAAAAGCATGACTGTCCCTGTCCATGTGAGGGAAACCTCAATGCAGGTTGCTCAGCCTGGACGTGCTGCCCAGACCATCACACATATACAAGTCCAAGTACAGCCTCCCTCTCCTCCCCCTCTGAGACGCTCTGAGAAAGGACTACACTGGAAACAGATAATTTAGCATGAGGATTATATTGTGCATTTATATGTAAATTGCCAGGGAATTGACAGTTGCTTTGTTTGAATTGTAATGATCTGATTATGGTTTTGTTTTTTGATTTTTTTTTTTCTTAGAGTGCATTTTAACTAGTATTTACATCCTTTTGCATTCATCTAAAACGCCAGTGCTCACGTGTCCTTAGGCTTTCAGCTGTAAATCCTTGAGCTGTCACATTCCCATTAGGAAACCCATTTCTTTGACCTCTCCAGCTAATGCGTACTGGCACTTTTTTCTTCATTATTGCAAGACTGCTTATTTTAATGTGAAGAGTAGAAAAATCTCACATCCAGATGCTTGGGTTCTATCTACTTTCAAGAGCTCTGTGGTGCTTATTGTGCCCCATACTTCTCTACTCAGTGCCTTATTTTTCTCATAGGAGGGAAGGGAAAAACATCTACATGGCTCTGCCAGCAGCCAAGGCCTGGTGTCACCCCTAGGTGCTGCTGTCCTGAGTGCCAGCCCTCAGCATGGGTGACAGAGTAAGAGGGTGGCCATCACACAAGTCCATTCCCAGTCTGGGCCCAGGAAATGCCTTTTCATCTTTTATGGAGTTGGTAAAGTGAAGAAAGCCAGAGGTTAATCACCTCCTCTCAACCCATCGAGTCTCAGCTCTGCTTGCAAGGTGGGGACCAGCACATGGCATCATCCAGAGTCCATCTGAGGTGCAGTCAGCTCACAGGAATGCTGCATCTCATCCAATCAAAACCTGTGTGTTTCTCCTTGGCCTGGCCCCACTTCTTGAGTCTGTTTCATCAGTTGATAAAGGAGATAAACAAAAATTGGAAAAACACATGCATGGAAATATAAACAGAGCGCTCACACCAGAGAGAGGGAGGATTGCAACGTCAGCAACTCATGAGGCTTGGATGCAGCCGTCTGGGGCCTGGAGCCAAATTGTTAGGAAAATAAATAAATAAATAAGCATAAGGCCAACTGTGATAAGCCCCTGACCTTAATTGTGGGAATACACCTATGCAAAAGCTGGAATCAAACCTTTCCCTTCTAGCCCTCCTGCTAATTCCTTTGGCTTCAGAGGTGCAAATGCTGGGGGCTCCCAGGCAGTCCCGCCTCATCCTGTCTGGGTAACCCCAGGGATGGATCTGTCCTTGTGCTGTGGGAGGAGACCACCAGGTCCTGGGCTCTCCTGCCAGCCTTCAGTAACATCTGAAGCAGTCGTTGTTCACCTCCTGACCTTCATACAGCAGTTGGTGATGATCACATATTGCTGGTGATGATTTCTCCCTTGCTAGGACCTATAGCCTTTACTGATGGGGAATGGCCATTGGGAAGCTGGGGAGGCTGTATGCAGTTTGCTCCATGCCACAAAGGTGCATTCAGAATTGTTTTGGTGCAGTCGTTTTATAATCTGTCACGTTAGAAAAATCACCCCTGTGGCTGGGGTCCCAGCACACCCCAGGAGCTTCTCCTCGAGCTCTCCACCACCTAGGGGTGCATCCTGAGTGCAACCCCGGGGCTTTCCCAGCCTCATCCTTGCTGTCTGACCCAGCTGTGTGCTCCCAAGCAGCGCTCTGCCAGGTGGGAAATCTCCCCGGGCTGTGCTATTATTCGGTTTAAATGTCTCAGATCTTCAAGTTCTCTTTTTCAAGTCTCAGACAAAAACATGACAGATAGCTCACAAATCAGCCGTCTGAGGGGAAAAAAAAGTCACATTTAATTACTCCTAAAGGGGAACTTAAAAATGAGGAACACTTATTAGTGCAATATATATTTTCTCCTGTAGCTTTGAACTGATCTCTAATAGCGCCAGCAAAGTCCCAACGTAACCTTGGAGTGTGTTTCATTATCATTCAGATGGAAACTGCTGTCTTATGACCGCAGTTTTAAAATACAGTATATTTGTATAATTTCTAAGTAGGCAATCAAGTGGACATAACACACAAAATGATATCCAATCCTGGCACCAAACCCTGCCCTTTGCTTGCCCATGCTGTTCAGCACACATTATGCCTGGCTGCAGCTGAGGGCTGGATTTCTTCAAGGTGATCCTACAGTTCTTCCCTGTCTTCTGACAGACATACAGGCATTTATCAATTCAGGAATTTCCATTTTAAAATCACTCCAGACTGCCTCCCTCCCTCTTCAGCTCTACCAAGGACTGACCTATCTTCTGAGCTGCTCTGTGCATGATATTCTTATTTCTAGCTCTCTCCTGCATTTCTTGTGGCATTGCTGCCCATGACACAGCCCTGCCAACAGTCTTTGGGGACAGTGGGCACACCATGTGCCAAGGATGGCTGGAGAACATGGAGTAGCAGACAGCCCAAGACACTCCTTCCCCGACCAGAGGGGATTTCGGTGAGGCTCAGGAGCATCTGCCAAAACCACATTTAGCTCAGATTGCAACATGCTCATTGCTCACTGTGGGTTTATAAATAAAAGCAACCCAGGCTAAGTCTCTCCTGACACTGAATGAAGGATGCAAGGGAAGGCTGTGCTATACTGTCCTGCTAAGTTCTGTCAAGCTTTTGTCTCCAATCCTCCCTTAACTTGTGGGTGAAGATTCCTAAAACAGCAAGCTGGAGTTCCTTTACCTGGCTGCCCAAAGCAGGAGCGTTTCCATGCTATTTTTTTCTTTTTGCTTGACTACACTGAAATTAAAGCTGTGTGTTTGCTCTTCCAGTGCTGGACCGCATTCAGGAGATGCAGCTGAGATCCACCAGCCCACACCAACCCGTCTGACCACAGGCATGCGTCTGGGGCACAGACCTTCAGATCTCTTAGTCCATACCATGGAAAACAAATTTACTTCCTTGAATGCCTACTGAGCAGAAATTAATATTAATCGAGGGAGCCTCTTCCCCTTAATAACAAGCTTGTGCTGTGACATTGAAGCATCTGATGCAGCAGTGATCTATAGCAGTGAGGGTATGGCTTGCTCATGTGCCAGGCAGAAGCAGAGCTCGTAGTCCTGAAACATGCAGGTATTTTCCCCTTCAAAAATTGATTTATGTCAGCAGCCGCTCACAGGCTCACCACTGAAGGAATGGAGATTTTTCTCCTTAAATTTAAAGGCAATTCTGGGTCCTGAATTCTATCGATTGTAAACACCAATTTCCAGTGGAGCTGCAGCAATTGAAGCCATCTGAAAGCAGGATTTCTTTGTCAGTTATCTTTTACAGAGCTCCCAGGAGCAGCTGAAGGACCTGACGGGTTACAGGCTGTAGGATGCCCTGGCTGAGAGTGATCCCTGCAGGAACTGTGCCCCTCCCAGCCATCACAGGCACCCCCTGGTGTGTCATCCCCCCGAGATATCTGAGTGAGAGCACTTGGGAGAAAAGGAAAGAAAACTTCTCACTCGAATACATATACCTCTTCTTAATGCCTAATGGAGAAAGGCACCTAATGGTTTTCAGAGCTCAGTGGCTTGATGAAAACAGAGCACAGAGGTGCTAGTGTGACAATGTCTGTTAATGAAAACACAAAATACAGGGTTTGGGCTGCTGGGCACTGGGCCGCTCGGCCGGAGCATGTTGACTGCACTGCGCTGTGATCCACACAAGTGATGCTCAATTCCTCCCCTTGTCAAACGCTGTAAATTAAAAACAGAATAAAAAGCTTTTAGGGGATGCACTCCTTGACAGTTTAATGTGAGTGGCTATGGGATCATTTTCTATAGAGAGGTTTATAACGGGAAAGAAATTACAGCTCACTTTGTAGCAGGTATTTTACTGTTATTGCAGAGCTTCCTGGTGAGTTTGACTTTCCAAACAAGTATCACACAAAGCCAGTAGGACATTGGGTCCCAACAGGGAGCTGGTGATGTCCCCAGACACCAGGTGTGCCTCCTGACCTGCTCACATCCTCTGCTGGTGGGGAGATGGGGCACAGCCCTTGTCCAGTTCTCCCACTGTGCATAAACCCACTGACTGGTGTAGGAGTGGATGGGAAAAGTCCCCAGAGAATGTGATTTGAGTCAGCAAAAGCTGTAGATGAAGCTTAGTGTGTAAAGTAGAAATTATGAATTTATGTTTTCCAAAATGAACATTTTAGTCTATTTTTCTTCGTTACGTTAATTCATTTCCATTTTTAATTCCTTCAAAAGGTTCATCTTAAAGTAGGATGAAAGGGACACATCAGTCAACCCTAGATTAACTTTTAAAGCTTTGGGAGGTTTAAAAAAATATCATAGCAACCCCACATATTTTTCTTCAGTTTTCCAATTTTTGTATTATGCAAAAATGTCATGGCTCAGTTCTCTGAATAATAACAGTGCATCTTCTTGGCCGTTGATTCCCAAGCCAACAGCACAAACCACCAGCAGTCTGCAAGGCTGTGGTGGAGTAATTTGTGGTTGCTCTGTGGAACCTATTCCTTTCATTGTGCTTTCACTCAAAATGTGGATAGTAGACTCTTACCAGTCTGGTCACTGTGCTCCTGCTTTTTTTCCTCATTTCAGCCAGTTTTATGGCTAAATAGGAAGAGCCATCTGGATCAAAGTTTCAGGAATATTTGGGTCATGCTGAATTTAATATTGAGATCCATGGATTTATAACAAAAGCAACGTTACTCTTAATGTGTTTTTATTAT
Source organism: Lagopus leucura (assembly GCF_019238085.1). Taxonomy (NCBI): domain Eukaryota; kingdom Metazoa; phylum Chordata; class Aves; order Galliformes; family Phasianidae; genus Lagopus; species Lagopus leucura. The sequence goes on along the minus strand of NW_024962280.1, from coordinate 6,036,302 downwards.
CACTATCTAAGAAGTTTCATTAATAGTGTGGACTTGACTTGGCTCAGTGCTGGTAGATGTGAGCGGAAACCCTTCTGTTGGCTCCAGCCAGCCTTGTATCAAATCCTATTTGCATTTGAAAATGCAAATCAGCTAAACATAGTACATCAGCTAAACACAATCTAGTATAGGAAAACGTTGGCTTTGGAAGGGAAAGGTTGCTAGGTACGCTCTTGCTTTTCTGCCTTTTTGTGCATAATTTTTTTAAGAGCTCATCGTAAGTAATCTTCTTTGCAGATTTGACCATTTCTTTTCTGCTTGAAAAGCATCTCAGAACATTCAGTAGTAGGGAAGAATATTAAGGGATATTTGTTTCAGCAGTTTTGAGTCAGATACTAGGAATAAGAGGAGCTTGAGTTTGCTAATAGCTGGGTTATCCTCCAGCAAGGACATGCTCTTAGTGCAAAATCAAAAGATGTCAAATAAATGCATGAGAGAGAACTTGCTGTATAAGGGAGAGTGGAATCAGTGCCTTCTCCAGTGTGCTAGTGCAATTATTGTTTTTAGCAACATCTTAACTCTTCTGAATGGGATCATAGATATTTTCTGGTGGTTTGGGATTGGTAAAGGCAGAACGTGTGGCTCTTTCCCATCGGGTGAACAGTTCAACATCAGCATTCTTCTATCAGCTGCAGCCCAAGTACAGCTTGGGGCTGCCGCAGCTCTGGGCTCACGCAGACCTCTGCTGCTCAGGGGCTGTGCTGTGCAATGACCATTCAAGGCAGAGATGCCTTTGTTTCCACTGTGTATCCTTGGACTAATGCTATCCATATTTGTTCTGCATTAATCATTTTTATAGTCAGCTCTGTGGGATTCCTTCTATAAATAACAGTCTCAAGTCTCTCTCTTACCATGTTTGCCATAGCTAATTCTTTATGTTGGGTGTCTCCAGCAGAGCTGTAGCCTACATGAGTGCAGATAACATCAAAGCGTAGGCTTGGTTGGAGTAAACCAGGATTTTCTTGGTTCTGCTGCAAATCAGGCCTTTCCAGGAAACCCTTCTGTCCCGTCTCTACAAATACTGTACAGTGGCGATAAAAGGCAGGTTCTGGTTTCGGGCTTAAAGCTGTCATGTTAGCAACTGCATTAAATACATAATTCCTGCTATGCCTGCGTCGTCGACAGATGAAAGTCTTCTGAAGGAGAAGTCTCCAGAGAGGGAACAGAGCTGTGAACCCATGGCTGCAGAGGGTGCCTCGGAGATGCAAAGTTAGCAGGAGAAGCTGAAAATGTAAGATGTCTTTTTCAGTTTGACCTCAGCCTGTAATAGAGTTTGGCAAGTCTGCCTGGCAGATAAATTGGTTCATATTAGAAAATGGGCTTGATTTATTATGAAATTGATTGCTGCCCTGTCCTGTGCTGAAGGCATTAGCGATAACAGCATAGGGTGCCTCAGCACTTAACTAATGGGCTTCCCCAGCCTATGCACTGCTGCTGGGCATTTATGGGCAGCCAAAGCCAGCTCCTGAACTACACACCTCTGCTGGTGCAGACTCAGAGTCCTCCCCAGGCAGAGTGCTTCAAGGAGCTGGGCTTTCTGAATGGGTTGATGGGAGCATACAGCCATGTTCTGCTCTGTCGCCTGCATGCAGAGTGACTGGAGATGTCCCTTGAGCATCTCAGGCACGATTCATAATTATGTTGGCATTTTCCAGCATGTAGAGACTGCAGGAGAGGGGCCGGTGCGACCTTTACAACCAGCACCGTGAAATATCAAAACATTTTTCTTCTGACTGTTTTCAGAAAATGGAGAGTGTTACAGGACATAGGGGAAAGCATTCATCAGGCATCTTTCTTTTCCTCTTCTTTGGTGATACTGAAAAGTCTTTTACCCCCACCACACCCCCACCCCCCAATAATAATAACAATAGTAATAGTAATAATGATAATGATAATAATAATAATAATAAACCCATTGCCAAACCTAAGGAGAAAGCTTCACTACTTTTTGCAAACAAAACCATATTTGCCCACAAATACCACAATCTGCAGTGCAGTTCTCTCAAATCCTGTGACGAAGCAGGGAATAGCTCTCCATCTGGGCTAATTAAAATGAAAATGAAACCAAACATGGTGGTCACTTGAGCCCTGTAGATTGTTGGGGTGTGTTTCTTCAAGGAAACTTTAATCTACTGTTTACAATACGTATATAGTTGTAATAAACACACACAAAACAGAGTATGCTCAGTGTCTGAAGCCAACCTCTATGTTAAAGCTTTTCTCCTTGGACACTCATCCTGGGGCCTACCCTAAAAAGCAAAGAATTTTCCCTAATTACTCTCTGTAGTGGTTGTGAGGAACCATCCTACAGCTGTGCTTAGAAATCACTGAATTGCAGACACTGAAGCATTTAGTGGCTGGTTTAAGTAATATTTTTTGGTATTTCTGAAGAAAAAGGGTTTTCAGTGATTGAAGTGTGCCTTCAGATATTTTCCAAATGAAAAATTTCACTATGAAAGAACCGTATGGCTTGAAAGGAAAACTCATTACAACAGAGCTTGCAATTGGACAGAACAGAAAATAAACTGTTCAAAATAACTGAAAACAAATTGATTTGGGTGATGAAAGAAGGTTTAATTCTTAGAAACGTTTTGCAACTACTGCCTGCCAGGCAATCACATTTTTGCTCTCTTTTGGACATCACTACTTTTTGCAGTTGGCTCCTCTCCAGCACTCCAAATCCTCTTATGCCAGCGCCATCCGTGTTCTTCTGCCATCCTCACCTCTAACCCTAGGTCTGGTGTTTGCTATTGCTGCTGAACCCAAGATGTGCTCACCAAGGTGTGTACTTCTCCAGTGAGGACATTTTTGAGCTGAAGAAAGTCCTGTAGCATCCACATTCTGTTGTGTATAATGAGCAGCCCCAAGAAGGATTCTCCACAGGTGGGCAAAATAGGTTTCAGGTTGGGCATTTGGAAAAATTTGTTCTCAGAAAGAGTGATAATGCATTGGCACAGGCTGCCCAGAGAGAGATGGAGTCACCGTCCCTGGAGGTGTCCAAGAACTGTGGAGATGTGGAACAGAGGGACACGGTCAGTGGGCATAGTGGGGGTGCACTGGCATGTGGACTAGATGGTCTTAGAGGTCTCTTCTAACCTTAATGATTCTATGATTCTATGAAAATACTGTTTTCCCATCATACCACCTCCAGTGGCACCAAGGAAATAATGAGAGAGACACAGGTAGGAGATCCATATATTTTCCTGCTTGATTTTTATGGGGTAGCACATTGGCCTGAGAAACAGTTCTGAATATTGTGCATAATTGTACAACATATCCCTTTTTCTGGCTTGTGCTTTTATCATTAACACATCCAATTAGCAAAAGCTCAGAGTCTGAGATGTTCCTTTGATTTAAGGGGTTATAAATTTTGGATGCAATGTCACAGAGTGAATTTTACAACACAGCTGAGCTGTGGGCTAATTAAAAGACTACCCTAGTACTCTTCTCACCCAATACATCTCAGATTTGTGACAGCCTTCAAGAAAACTTATGAATTATGCCGCGTGCACCATATGCAATCTATTGATCTCTCTGAGTGTACATATGCTCAGTGTGTGTGTGCTAAAGCCCATCTTTGTGGTGGTTTCTTCACTATTATGTATGTAGATGAAGGTTTCTTGTATCAGTGATTTTATAGCAGGGCAGATCACAGTTGTGTGGCTTCATTTCCAGTACTACTACCACTCTTTGACTTCAAATGTTTTAGATGCTAGAGTTGGACATCGTGCCTCAGAGGAAAATAGTTCACCTACTTACCTTGCCCCAGGGAACTGAGGTGGGATTTACCTCTCTTTGTTGTTGCTTAGGTTCTGGTCCAGGTACCTGACACACATCTTTTCCTAAGGAAATGTCTGCAAAGGAGAGCCTTCCTTGAGTCATTAGCAGAGAGAAAACAAAAAGAGGAGAAGGACAACATATGTTTGAAAAACAAGATCTGGGGTGAACAGAAGAATGTGGGAAGTGATACCAGGCTTTGGCTAGTGAAACCCAAGGGTGAAAACTTGTGTTTACAAGGACCAGTCTTCCGTCTTTATCCATCATTCTTGTTCTGTCGGCAGTGAGTTTGGCAATAGATCAACAGAGAAACAGAAGGACAGTTTCCTCCCTACCTATGATTCACATCAAGATAGATGAGTGAGGTTTAGATGAAAGGGAGTTTCTGGCTGAGAGTGTTCATGTAAAAAGTATTATTCAGTATGGGGCTTTTGTGAGCTCCGAGTCTAATAAAGGAGAATTGTGTAAGCCTCAGCAGAAATGTATCAGTAGGTCTTTGTTTTGATGAAAAAAAGCTGGAAACTTACACTTAGCTTTCCAACTTATTGTAATTATCTGGTGGTATTGAATATAGTGTTAGGGTTATCTGATGGGTAAAGTATGAGCAAGGATCAGGTTTAGTCCATAAATTAAAGCTGCAGATTGTCAGCTCTAATTTACATGCATACAGTTTGAAAATTGTCCTGATGCAACTGCAGAGCTCCCTGGGACTGACACAGATAGGCAGCATATGGAGCCTGTGCAGCAGGAGCAGAGACACGCGGCACTTGGCACTGCTGCTCTGCATTATGCAAATATCTGGGTTATGCAAGAAGGAAACAAGGGCAGAATAAATGTAGGGGATCTGGTCTCTCTTCAGGCACACGCAGAGGCCTTGGTGGCATTAAAATGTTCAGATGTCTGGGAAGTAAGGCAGGCTGCTCAGCTCTGATTTCCGACCTACAAGTGCGCAATACCTTTTGCTGCAGGAGCGGTTGTTGCTGCTGTGAGCTTGTAGGCTTTGCACAGCAGGGGCAGCCCGCAGCCTGCACAGTAAGACACACTGTTCCATGTTCTCCCATACCACAATGCAAGCCCAAATATGAGAACCAACATTTTCCATAAGCAGGGCTCTCAGTAGTTTACCCTGTAAAGCTTTATTCTCTCTGGAGACAAGCTGCCCCTTCTGCTGCTGAGGTATTAGACAGGGAGGAGGCAGGAGGAAAAGCGGGAGATGACAGCCCTCGTGGTTATGTTGTGTATCCCATAGGGTACTGCATAAACAAAGCACAGAGACTACTCACCCTCATCCCGTTTTCCCAAAGGTTTTCCATAGGATTCCAAGAGGAATCTGCTGAGAGAGCCTCAGTAAAGGTGTTCATTTTACTGGAGCAGCAACAGAGCAGACCTGAAACCCCACTCCACTGCTGTGGTTTGACTTTCACTATGACTGTTGTGAAGGTGCCTGCCCATTTGCAGGCATTTGCAGTGGGCTTATTTCAGTATATCTTGGCATTCCAGAGGTGTCTACCTGATAAAACTTTTGAATAGCTAATTACATCTAGTTCTGGCTTCTACAGAGCCTAACATGTAAACATATGGCTCAATAACATAACACACTTTCTCCAGGCTAGTAACATGGGCACTGCTGCAAAAGAAACAACAGAAGACAAAGTCTCTGGTTAATGCTTTAAGCTCCAGGGATCCCATAGTCGAAGATGAATTCATGCCAAAAGAAATTACAAAAAACCCACATCATTATTCATTCCAAAAATGGCAACGCCAGATTTTCTTATCACCTCTGCTATCTTGAGAAAGCAGTGCTTTCAGAAATGAATTTTTTTTGTTGAGCCCTTGAAATTCAGCGCCAGTCATTTTGGATTTGAAATCTCTTTATAGAGGTTTAGAGATGGAAATTTCAATCCGCAGACCCCAGAGGAGGTGCAGAAGGAGTATTTTATTGTATTCATTCAGAAAGCAGCCATACTCTCCTGTCCATCAAAATCGGGGAATGCTGTTGTCTAGTATTTAAATTCAGTACACTAAGTAAAAGCTGTAAACAGTATTTGCAAGACTTCCAACATCTTTCCACAGCGAATTCTTTATGGCACAAATCTTTTCTCTCAGAATTTACATTTCATACCTATTTTCCTCAATCTTCAAAGTCAGAGGACCAAATCCTTTAGCAATACTACAGTGGAAGCTACTGACTCAGGAGTAGGCAGCGTGGGGGATCTGGCTTAACTTCTTGGCTTGATGTAACATTTCATAGATCTTTTTTAGGTATTTCCCATCGTCATGGCAACTCTGATCAAAAACCCTCCCATGAATAGCCCTGTCGATTGCAATCTGAGCTGCTGGCTGACTGCAGCCCACAGTTCTGCTCCAGTGTGATTTCACAAGCTCCTCTTGCCTGACCTTTCATCTCCTCTCTTTCCCCAGCTCCCTTATTGCTCAAGCTAGAAATATTTCTTTTGTTTTGCAAGAAAGCTTTAAAAATCTTTATAAGTGATAACTAACAGCCAGATCTTGCAGCTGACTTCAAGAGAGAGCTGCCCTCAGAGAGATTACAGGCTGTAATAAGCTCTTCTCCTGCACAACAGAGCACAGTAAATTCTTACGAACACTGACTCTCGCAGTCCCTTGATCCTTGTGCCTCCCTAAAACCACCCTGAAAGCAGAGGAATGGGCTGAGCTCTTTGAAAGAGTGGGCTCAGGAAAAAGGGACCCAATAGCAACAAAAAATCCTAAGTCCTGATGTCCCTGCAGTGCCAGTGCTGCTGGTACCCACGGCAGCTAAGAGGGACCCTAAGTGTCACATTTTGGTGTTCTTTGTGCCCGATGGCTGCAGTGGGGCAGAAGAGACGTGCAGGGGGCAGTTCCCTTCATCTGCCAGCCTCCTCCTGGCCATACCCAGGTGTCTCTGGCTTCTGAAGGGAGGGCAGGGGTGAGTGTTCCGACCACACTTTCCTTCTGAGCATTTGCATGCTCAGCTCTGGGGCAGCAGGGTGGAGAATCCATACTCGTCAACGCTGCTAGATCTGGCTTTTTCTATCTGATTTTTTAAGCTATTGGAACAGGCACATGGGAAATTGCAGCACTACGGAAATCAATAAGAGCTTTGCCCTTGGCCTTCTACAGGGCCAGGATTTCACCAGCCGTCTCAAAGGTATCGTGCTTACCAGCAGCTGAAATAGCTTAGTGAAAATAATATACATTTTGCATGGACATCTCCAGTCAGTACTGTTATTGCCGATGAAAATAAGGCAGGGCCCGGTGAGAACTCGTGCTCAAGGTCAGCCCAACACAACCCAAGGAACAGAAGAGAGGTCTCTGGAGTTCCCCCTCCCACACAGGAACCAGTGCTACCATTAATTATTTTAAGTGCTTGTGAAAAGAGGTAGGAAGGAAGGGGGAACAGAAATTGCAGATTCCTCCCTTATATACACATCTATATTATAAAAGTGCTATATATGTACACATTGTGGTGTCTTGTCTTGTATCTTCAACCCTGCTTTAAATAAAAAACTCACAGACTTGTTGGTTTTCATCAGGCAAAATTATTATTCGGCTTTAGAAAGAACATCTTGCCAAGTGTTGCAGTTCAAAAATAAGGAAAACAGCTCTGCCAAAATGCAGCAAATGTGATTACACAAAGCCAAGAAGACCATAATTAGATCATTACCATGGAAACAACCTAATTACATGTGTAATGCAGCAAGGTCTGAGTTGCGTATCCGAATGTGTTTTGCTATTGTCTAGCAGGGCCGTAGCACTGTCGTTGCCTCGTGTTTTTAAGCCACCTTGATCACTTTGGTTGGGTTTTCTTGGAACGAGTCCCCCTCCCCATTTCAGAAAGAATTAAGCTGTGCATGAAGTGATTCCGCAGGGTTGCCTGAGGCTTGGCCCCACATGCAGGAAAGGGATCCTGCCTTGAGAAATGTTTTTATTGCACTGTGACATGGAGCTCCCCAAATAATTGCCTGCAGTCCCTCTGCCATGTCCAGGAATTGCCATTTTGTTCAAGTGCAAGCCTGGAGAAGAAAGCTGAGTTTGCCAGAGACTTAATAAAGGTTGCCACTCTCCTCTGCCTCATGTTGACTTCTCTTTATCAGAAGTCATTCACCACCAAGACAGTGCTAAGTGGGGATGGCCAGGTGGATATGCCCAGGGTCCCTGTGTGGGGATGAGCATGAATAGAGCCGGATTACGCTGCTGGAAACAGAAGCACTTCCATAGGATAGAGACACACTTCTCACTTTCAGGCAGGGAAAATAAGGCACGGAGAAATGTTAATCAGCTTGGAGGACGCAGGCAGAGCTGTAAATAAACTGCACAGAGTCCAAAATAATTTCAGGGAATGAAAATGCCAGGATGGTACATATATGGCTGTATACCTTGCAGCATGGAATTAGGCAATCAGGGAGAGACAGGGGGGTCATTGATGAACTTCTGCTGTTATCTCCACAGGCCTGCAGCCCGCTGCTGCTGAGTCATGAGATTGCAGTAAATATGACCCATAGGGTATGTACTTGAAATCATGGTAAACACTGCTGTCCTCTTTGATGCACGCTGGATTTCTGTGCCCGTTCTGTGGTCAGATGGGCTATACCTCACCCAGCAGGAAGGGCAGGGCACGGCTCATTAGCTAAGGGGTACAGTAATAAGGCAAAAGCTGAAGAGACTGTCTGGCAAGCACATTGCTCTGCTAATTAATGAGGAGAAATGGTCGCTGGGCCAACTGCAGATGTTGCTGCAAATTATGTCGTTGCGATCCCTGCCAGAGAGCTCTCTCTGCAGCTAGCACATCTCCAGGTGTTCTTGCCACAACAATAGTCCCCGCTGTTCGTTTTGTCTCCTTCCAGGGAAAATAAAACGCTTCCTTTTGGTGGGCAGAAATGCTGATACAGAAGAGTTTTTCAAGCCCAGACTCCACTCCTTTAATTTCTCCTCCTCTTGTATCGGTCCCATTTTCTTTCTCTGATTTTTCCTCAAACTCTGATTTTCCATTCAAATTGCTTTCCAAACCACAGAATAAAGTTAAAGCGAAGCACCTCGAGCGGTACTGATTTCCTCCTTGGTTTCTGAGCCATGAACATGCAGAAGACATCTCAAGAGAGCTGCCAAGCCTTCTTCCCATCCCAGATCCCTCTGTCCTGCAGTGGGGCACTGTCCCGAACACCGTAGGCACTGGCACAGACCCGTGTGGCACTGATGGCTCTCCCCAGTTCCACGCAGGTTATTTTTCTCTCACGCATCTACTGTGCAAATTCATGCAAGCTCACTGGATAGATCCAGATTTTCAACTTTTGTGCAAAGTCAGCAGAAGAAAAGGAAGAAAAATCCCAACCCCCTGCTCTCCAGTTTTGCTCTGTATGCAAAACCTGTCTGCGCAGCGCTGCTGAGCGCCGCTGCCCTACTTCTATCCTTCACATAGCTCAACTAAAAATACACCCGGATTTCAAGCGAGGCCCTGCTGTGACCCGTCTGAGCATGCAGGCATTGCTGCAGCCTGCCCAAGCGTGGCCGTGCCCATGCTCTGCTGGGCTCCTGGGGCAATGTGTACCTGCCCATGGTGCTATCAGGGTGAGAAAATGCCCACGATCCTTTGAAAATCAAATGCTCTACCCCTCATCGGGTCAGTTGAAATATCCCGGTGTGGGTTTGCAAGAACAGCATTGGAGAAAGATCTGAGAAAACTTAAGAACTGTGTGCTACTATGGCTACTATTAATGGTATTTCCAATAATGTTAATGCTGGATACAGGGGGCAGCTTTAGACAGTAGCACCTGGGGTTTTCATACGGCTATAGAAATAGATGACCGCCTCTACAGAGGCAAGAAATCTGGAGCCCCTGCAAGCCCTGTGCCACCAGGGTTGTACCTGGAACCCAGTGCTGCTCCTCCGGGACTGAGCTGTGCCAGGTGCTGTGTAAAACATGAGCAAAAGTCAATCCCCACCTTCAAGAGCTTCCAAATTAAGGGTTTTTCAATTTGACTGCAAAGAGGACTCCATAGCTCCAAAATTGTTCCCAGTGGCTCCTATGGGCTGGATGTGAGATGACATGAAAAATGGAGAAGTCCATTTAAGACCGTGGCCGAAACTCTTAGTGCTAGACATTGCATGCATTTTTATGTGCTTAAATAGAAAAGCAACTACCATGCATATTTTTTTTTAATTTGTGTGGTCCTGGGAAAGCATGATAAATAAAGGCTAGCAGAACCCAATTTTAAAAGCAGGAGAAGCTAATAGAGATGATTTGTGTTGAAGATAGGGTCTATAAATTCTTCCACCCTGGAAAAAGTGACAAAACGTTACCAGCTGGCTTCTCACATTACCCTGCACTGCATTCTTCACAGCCACACGTCCTGCTACAAGGCTTCAGCCTGGCTCACTTCAGCTTGCTTCTTCTTAACTTGCCTTTGCATAAAAGGGGAATTATCTGATGAAATGTATGGATTACTTGCAAATGAGGATGTACATATGCAGGACTAATTTATATGATGAATGGCTGTTCCTGCTGCAAGTCAGTTCTTTGCACCTGCAGTTGCACTGGCAGTGCAGTCTCTTTGCGTGGAGCCGTTCCCTCCTCAGGACCAGCGTTTGCTGTGGCTGGGAGCTGACCCCAAATGGTCCCATATGTCTGAGGTGTGGGTGGGCTGCTGGTTCCATAACTGTGCAGCTGCTCCCTGCCTGGTGCCATCTCCTCCTTCCTCCAGCAGGCTGTTTGCAAGGCACGGGCAGGTATTATTCCCAAAGCCTTATGACAGTTCCTTGTTTAAGAGTGGAATGGGGCTCTGAAGAAAAGCCTGATGTATGGCTGTGCTTCCGGGCACACCCTGTGTTGCAGAAACCCCTGTGATGCCATTCCCTCAGTGACGAATAAAGTGCTAGCAAGAGCCATAAAGGTATATGCATTTAATTAAGGCTTCGGAGAGCTGTTGCATTTTTTCCTATTAAATATTAATTTCCTTTTTAAAACGGTACTTTTGGGCTATTTTGACAGCACAACTGGACCTCTAATGCCATCTAATTAATTAAGGATTTCATACAGATACATATCAACAGCCTGCTGTGGTTGCTGAGGACATTTCAGTGGTATTTCAGTTCACTAAACCAAAACTGAAGCACGCCAGACCATACAGCCCCTGGAAGGGCTCACCCGGAGGTGAGGTCTGGCTCCCTGACCTCAGCATCCTGACAGTGCTCCAGACAGGATTTCACCCCAGGAATTGGGACATGGCAGGGAAACGGCTGTGCCTGTCCCCTAATGCAGGATGGGAAGGAGCAGGAGTGGACTTTGTGAGGCCACTGGTGACAAATGCAATCTTATCCATCGCAGTTGGCAATTGCTGACATCCTTATTAGCAGAACCGTGTTTATCTGCTGAGCTGTCCTTTCTCACCTGTCTTGTTGATTCTTGTGATGTGTTGTTTTATTGGAGCTCTGTGACACCCAGAGTCAGTGCGAGGACAGAGCTGGGGGCTGGGGACATGGCCAGAACTTATGCCAGGGTCTCCATCACTAGGTCTGTGTTGCATGTAGGGCGTTCCCATCTTCTGATGGCCCCAAAGGTGTGTTGAGCACTGGGGGAAAGGCAGGGGGAAGGAAGGAGAAGTGGGGTTTTAGCCACAGGAGATGGATGCATCAGTGGGATATGCTTTCCCATACGAATTACCTCAGCCGTTTCCATTTCCAGAACGAGTTCCCAGCACTTACGTATTACCCTTCACCTTGTCTAATGTGGTTCACATTGATTTTTCCCCTTGCTCTCTGCTGACTGTACAGTCTGGAAAACCAGAGACCTTAAAGTCAAGGTCAAGTTTTTATTCCTTCAGTAAACAAGCTGGGGAGAAGGAGTGGGGGAGCGAGCACTTAGAGCAAATATACATTCAGAAAGCTGTGAAACAAATATATTCCTTTAAAAAAATCCTCAGAGGAAGAAAGCATACAAAAGATGTATCCTTTCAGTTTGCAAATTCTGCATTAAATAAAATCCCCACTCTTGAGGAGACCACTTTGTGTGTGACCGAAACAAAGCCATCCTGCAGTGTTTAATGTCAAACACAACATTAAATGCTGCGTAGCCAGGGAACAGAGAAGCATTGAAAATTTTATTCATTTTTCTGGCCAAGGAGCTTAAATTTTGTCCAGGCACTGAATGCTTTTATTTCTCATCATCATTTAGAATCATAGAATCGTTAAGGTTAGGATAGACCTCTAAGATCACCAAATCCAACCATCAACCCATCCCCACTGTGCTCAATGACCATGTCCCTCAGTGCCACATCTCCACAGTTCTTGAACACCTCCAGGGACGGTGACACCACCACCTCCTTGGGCAGTCTGTTCCAATGCCTGACCACTTTTTCTGAGGATTTTTTCCTAATATCCAACCTTTCAAAATATCCAACCAATATCTAAGCACTGATCCCACTACATCATATTCTCACTGTTGTCTCTACCAACTGATGACTCCATATATTATGTTTGGCCATTTGTAATTAGAAACAAAATTAAGGAGAAAAAGCCTGGCTGCTTATCTATAATTCATGGATTCTCTTGAGTCTGTGCAACTTGGCTGGAAACGTGGTAAGAAATTAGTTTGGCTAAAAATTTTGGATGCTTCTAGCTTCACGCTGAACTGGAAGACAAGGAGCTCAAGTGTTTTGGGGCTTCTGCTTTGGGATTCTTCCAGGCAGGGAAATGGGTCAGCATGCAAACAATGCTGGAGCTAGGTGGAGATGCAGAAGCTGGTTCATTGGACCAAACCTTTTATCCCCAGATACTGACAAGGGCAGCTCCATGGCTGCTGGTAGCCACATCCTTCTGAGCATTGGCCTTTTCTCTCCTTGGCAAAGCTCCTTGCAAAACCCAAAGTCTGGTGATTTGTGCTTTTTCTGTTATTTTTCATCAATTTGTTAATATGTGTGCAGTAATAACTGCAACCTGGTGTCCTCACTCTTTGAGAGCAGTTTGGAATCGGGATGCTCCAGTTGGAGGCAGCACCGCCGTCTGGGAAAAAAACAAATTACCTTAGGCAATTTGGTTCACCTGTTTTTAATGCTAATATAATTAAATGAGAGAAAGTCTGCAGGGAGAGGTAATGCCTTTTATTATAACAAACTGATATTTGTTGAGAAAAAGCAGGTGCATTTTCAGGCACACAAGCTCTTTTTCAGATTTATTTGCCAAAAGCCTATCAGTGCATCATTTGGTCCAACCAGTGGTATTGCTTCTCTGCATAAATCTTGCCTCAGTCATATCCTTCGACCGTAACAGCTACAATAACACTGCTAATGTAATTAAAAGCAGTTGAGGATGACTGAATGCCATTTCATAGCAGAATTGGCCAAGAATGGCAGGGTGGGGCTGTGCTGCAGACACACAGATATTTGTGGTTTCTCCCTTATCTTCACTCTGTAATTCTGAATTGACCTATAGCGGTATTAATGGAAGTCGTGGGGTTGCCATTGGCGCAGCTCTAAAGCAGACTTTGGGTTTTGCATACACATTCAAAACACTCTTCCCACCTTGTGAAATGTATCTCTAATGCAGAGGATAAAAGTAGGTCATCCGTTTTCTCCAGCACCCTGCTATCTCAGTAACATTAACGGAAGGGAACAGTGTGTGCAGATTTTAGCCAGCGTCACCGTCACTGTATTCCATCAAATTATGACCTTTTAGTTCCACTGTTGGAGTGATTCCCAGGGAAAAAAAAAAATAATAATAATAAAAAAACCAAAAAGTAATAATCTAAATGATGCACAGATAAGAGAAAAGGAAAAAAAAAAAAAAGAAAAAAAAAAGAGAAAGAAAAAAATAAAATCTCCCAAGGTGGAAAATGTATTGACAGTAAGCCAGCTTAGCTTCCCCTGATGGAGAATGCAATGTTGTTTATTTTCATATGATATTTTTAATGCTAATTTTCCCAAGGCATCTCACAACCAACTTCACATGCAGATACAAATAGAAACAATTTGTACACTGCAGTAATTCTTACGAGTAGCAAATCAAGACTTGTAAGAAGGGAGTCAAGACAGTAAAGATAAGAAGTAGAGAATGATTAAACGAGGTAATTCAGGAAATTTAGATATTAGAATTTGTTCTCTGGGTGAGAGCAAAACATGCCATCAAAGAGAAGAAGATTAAGGAGTTTTTACATATAGGATTAGTCAGAGTGTGCAAAAAAAAAAAAATCTTCCAGTGATGGAAGTGGTTGCTGCAGGTGTTGCATGCAGAGCTTTAGTTTCTTCTTCTTTCTTTTTTAAATTGGGTTTTCAAGCCTGCACTGTTCAGTCCCCAGACAGAATTGCAAGCTCCCTCAGTCTGAGAGATAGCATGCTGCTGACATGCTCTGAAATGCTCCAAAACTCTCTAAATAAGCACTGCCAATATTTATTTCTAAACATCAGAGAAGCGGGGAAATAGAGTAGCACTTTGGTTGCATTTGGAAACATTTGTGCAGCTCTAACGCTTGTCTGCAGCACCCTTCTGGGATGGAGCCACAGAGGTACAGCCACTGCCAGAAGTGCAGGCACAGCACTTGGAGGGGGAATTCCAAAACTCTATGTAATTTTGAAGGAAAGGCACTGAAGAGATAAGACAGAAATGTTGTGTTTCGGCCTGCGCACTGCCCCATAGCTGTAACTCTCCCAGGAACCCCATGTGTCTGATGCTCTAGGTAAAAATCTGGTAAAAGCACCATGTTTAAAACTTCACAGTGTCTTTGAGTTAGCCACGTTTTAGTCATTACTGCTGAAAGACACTGTGTGCCCTAAAAGTGATGTTATATGACTGGTCGTGTGCGTGTGGGTGGGGTTTAAGGTTACCTCTGTGCATGCTGAGATGCTGCAAACCAGGCGCAATTCTGCTCCCTTTCAAAGCATTTAGTGTTAAGGCAGATTTGCCAGCACCAAAATCCTTAAAACACAATCTAAAGAGTTTAGAAATAGCCATCATTATTAACGCAGCCTCCACAAACACATCGGCACTGGCAGATCTGATGACAGATGTCTGTTGTCTGTTCATAAAGCCCCAAATGTGTTAAAAAACAAACAAACAAAAACTGGTGGTTTTTATTTTTTTTTTTCTCCAGGTTTTTATTCTCTCCCAGCACTGCAGAGAAATTTGTACTGCTTGTTTGCTAACATAGCATAGCAGTGAGGGGTCACTCCTGGATGCTGCTCATTGCTTACTGCTGTGACTGCAGCAGAAAACTTACACTCCCTCTTTTCCCAGGGTACATAATCCAGTGGAATATTATTATATTCTTTTTTAATCTATGACGGATATATTTTGTGTTTCACATGAAAGAGGCCGGGATTTAATAATGCAGGCAGGGCCTCATTATGGGAATGAAATCTCTGCCTATATTTGGCCGCACAAATTTAATTTTTGTTAACCTTAAACTGGAAGGAAAGCTGAGTGCATTGAGCAGCAGTGACAGGCAGGGCTGGCTGCACCAGAGACCGTAGTACGATTGCCCTGGGCTGAGACTAATAATAGAGCTGGAAATGGCTTTTGAATTGGGTTGTCCTGGAGAAGGACTTTGTAGAGCAGCCGTGCGTGCCCTGGGTCTCTGCAGAGGTGGCACTGCTCCAGCTGCCTGGGGCGGTTAGAGGAGGGGGTTGGGATGAAAAGGGCATGGGCTGAAATAGCTGCTGAAGGCACAAGTGAATGAAACAGAAGACGCTGCTAACCACAACTCTGGGCAGAACGCTGAGATAAGCATTGATTTCGGGCTCACTGGTCTAACTGCAGAGCCTAGGAATAGGCAGCTGAAGGTTCCTGTGTCACACAGGGCATGAGAACGACCCCTAGGAAACTGATGGTTCTTAGAAATTTCTCACAATCCAGAATCTTACAGCAAACTCCCGAAGGGATGCAGAGATCAAGGAAAAAAAATGCTGGGTGTTCTTCTGTGGTGGGGGGGCTGTAGGAACCACAACAAGGCAGTGGCTGGTGTCCAGCTAGACCTTGGGCAGAACGACTTTTAATCAAATTAGATGAGGAAGCCAGGATCCAAAAAGCATTCTGATTGAACATCAGGAGTGTCAGTATCTACTGATGAAGAATAGACTGAAATCTTGCTCCTGCTCTGTTGATCATGATGTTTTTCCATGAGTGCTCAGGTAGCAGGGATGTGAACAGTGCAGACAGCTCTTAGCCCTTTGTCACACACCTGTGAAATATCCTTGGGTTTGCTAAATACCAAAACCCATCTGATCAGACATTTGCTATGTGTGAGGATAGCCCCAAGGATCCAGGTGGCTTCTCTGGGAGCTGCGCCCTTAGTAGAGCTCCCAGCATGAGTTCCTTTGGTTCTCATGGTCCTCAGGGCACTGAGCACAGGGAGGTGTCTGATGGCTACAGGGGGTCCTTGCTCTGGGACGAGTGCTGCTGGTGGTGCCAAAATACAGGCAAATCAATGGAGAGCACCAGGGGCAGGCAGCAAGCTTTCCATGAGCAGGGCCAGCCCTATGGTTCTATTTTAAGAGCTGAAACTCACAGGTGCAAGGGAGGCAAAAGGCAGATTAAGCTGCCATTGGAAAGCAGTGTGGCTGCATGGCTGAGCTTTATCGTGCTTTTCAGGTAGTGAGCAATAGGACACGACAAATTCTGCTTTGTTCTGCTGCTCCCTTGGCGCGTGATCAGGAGATAAACGTCAGTGAAGGCTCATTTTGCTGGCAGAGCACAGAGCTGTTCATTAACTTGTGCTGTTAAATAACAGCCTGATAAGGGCAGCGCCTGGCGGGGGCAAGCCCAGGTGCAGTCAGGCATGGGGGGCGGCTGTGGGACACGTCTGTATCCTGTGCCAAGGCCACCAGGTCACCCATGCCTGCACCCCATGTGCCACTGCTGTGCAAGACGGGGAGAGGTCCGTCCCTGCAGCCCCCATCTGCACGGAGAAGGTGAGGATGTTGAGTAACAGAAGGGATGCATCTCCAAATGGAAGTGATGCTTTTCTTTAGCAGCAGGAGATGCTACATGGATGCTAACAGAGAAGGAGAGAGATGGATATGGATTGTTCAGTTTGGTTGTCAAGTCCAAACAAACAAACAACAAAATAATGGAGAGAATGAATAAAACTAAGCATTTTCCTTAACAGGAAAAGAAATGCTCTTTGTTCTGCTATATAATGTTGGTTAAAAAAAAAAAAAAAAAAAAAAAAAAAAAAAAACTTTTCTAAAATATAGGTCAGTTTTTAAACAACAAAGCTTGTTTCAAAACAATAAGTCAAAATATTTTGTTTTGATGCTGTTGAAACAAAATGTCTCCGCTCCTCCAAACCATTTCTTTTGACATGTTCAAATGAAACATTTGTACACTTTCTAATTTTTTTCACCAATACTGTTGGTTCCTGCATTTTTCAGTGAACTCATCCATTTGAAAAATGTCACTCAGCTCTAAAAATTACCATGCATATAGAGCTACCTCTGTTACCACATTATGTCTCGTGCAAGCGTGCCAAATTCAAATTCCTCACAAGGGAGCTGGTTAGGCATCAAGGCTGACCGATAGAGCCTGGGAAGGTGTGTTGCCAATTAAAAGGGTCGAAGTGTTGATAAACTTCCCTTTGACCCACACCAGAAGGGTCAATGCCAGCAAGGCTGCCAGGTGCTGCTGCGCTCGCTGTGACCCCAGTGCTCCATTACAGCACTGTTGTGTTCTTTGGAGCTGCTGTCAGCACGCACCCCAGTTTCATGAGTTCACACTGACTTAAAAATAAATCCCCTCTTTGTCGTTAATTCGGGGCTGTAAAATCCACAGAGCCCCAGATATACCCAGTTAGTCAGCAGGTTTGTGGATATTTTGAGATACTGGAGATCAGAAGGCAGTTTGTTGGCATTATCTTGATTATGTTATGGATGTCATTATTCAAAAATAGTCTCAAAAATACAAGTTTAGCAAAGCTTGGAACCACTGGAAAACATACCAAACTAAACTCACATGAGGGCAGTTACTGTGTAATGGGCAGATACTTTTAACTATCCTTTATGACTTGGAGCCTGCTCACATCCAGGAACAATATTACAGGTGAGAGGTTAGAATAAAAATAACTGCCTAAAAACGGGATGCTGAATTTTAGTTCTCATATTCAGGTCTATTGACTGCACACGTGAACTTAGGGTCCTTTAAAGAAACAAATCACACATGGCAGCAATGTGCAGGGGACAGCTGATGAGCTTGGCATCTGCAGTGATTTTTTGGGGATCCCTTTCCTGAGGGCTTTGTCTCGGTTGTCCCTAGCAGCTGGGGATCCAGCAGATCCCTGAGCACACTGTGCTGTGTGTCCGATGGCAGTGGATAAGCAAAGGATCCCCCAACACTCCTGATCCTCCAGCATACACACATACATTTATACACTTCTTCCCTACTCGCTGTGCTTCACTGCAGTGATTTATGTGTTGTCTGTCATCTGGAGCACCAGGGACACAAGAGAATGAAGAGCAGTAAACAAATAACAATCAGCAGACATAAAACAGGAATGAGTCCACAATTGTGCCCCTGAAAGGGCTTTGAGGGCTCTCAGGTCTCTGGGAGAGGTGGGGGCTCTGCAAAGCAATTACATCCTGCAGAGGACTGGCCTGGTACTATGAGCTTTGGGGATGCAGGGCAGCAGGACAGGTTGCATTTCTGCAGGGATGCCAAAGCATCACAAAAGGTGACAGAAGCTTGGATTGTGATATGGTACACCACCCAACCCAGGGCCTGTGGGGCTGGCATGAAGAAGCCTGGTGCCACGTCCCTGTGTGGCTCTGACAGAGTGGGCCCCTTTCAGAGGTTAGTGCCTGGTAAATTATTCCCTCCATTTGTTATTTGTGATGAATAATGAATTATTCTCATAACATTTACTGTGCTGTTCATTTATTATACAGGACAGGGGTATGTTTAGAAGCTAATTATTGCTAGGAAGGCTCTACCCTTGCAAAATACGTGACTTCTGCATATTTGTTTATCAGTGCTTTCAGGGGGGCTGTTTGCTGTGTTAGCATGTTTCTCCTGCACCCCAGACAATGCCTGGCCCCAGGTGATGCTGGAGATGCTGCACAACCAGGGGCTGGCAGCCCCCAGCCCACCAAGGACACGCTTTCTTACCTTGGAAGCATTACATTAGGAGACTTGTGGTGAGTAATGGCCTTAGGAGTGGTCTACCAGCAGCTGTAAATAATCAGAGAGAGTTATAAAAACTCGCTGTGCCGTGCTGCTGCTTACCAACAAATTTATCCAGGCAATTATTTTGAAAAATGTTTCTGAGGAGGCTTGAGTGCAGAGGACACAGCAGGAGGCTCCCAGGGCCCTGCGACGAGGGGCTGCACCATGAGAGCTGCTATGTGCACCGCTCTCATTTTGCTCCCTGGAGGGGAGCTCTGTGCAGACTCCTGGGTTTCTCATGAGGTGCAGAGCAATGGGACAGCCCCACAGCTGACCTTGTGACTAACGGGCACCTAGAGTGGAGGCTGAGCTCGTTCTGTGCTTTCTAATACTTCTCGTATTTACATGATGAGCTCAATATTTGTGTCCTCCTGTGGCCTGCTGACCTCTGCGTAGCCCTTACCACAGCTGAGCCAGTGAGAAGCTCGCAGACCTATGGGGAGGGATAGTTCAGCTCCAGCTCCCTGAATAATTGATTATCGCTTGCTTTGATATAAACCCGATCTTCAGCAATACCCTTTTGGCTGTGCCCTGCCATGCCTTTGTGTTCCCCAGCAGAAATCTCTCTTCACCTACTGCCTTTGTAACCTGATAAGAGCACTGTGAGCTGCCAGTAAATGATCTTTTATTTTATTCTTCATCCTTGTTGGGGTAAATTATTGTGTCAGCACAGAGACGATGCAGGTGACTAACCTCATAAAACGCAGTAAATGATTAATAAAATCTCAGATAACAACAGCTCATTGGGCAGATCATAACTCGCCCCTCTAAGCAGCTGCATGCCTTTGGAGGGCATGGGGAGAAGTTTTCAGCTGGGAGTTGCCCGCAAAACGCCAGCCCAGAGCCTGGTCAGTGCTGAGAGGCACATAGGGCTCAGTACAGGAGCATGGCCACCGCCCTGAGTGGCTTCAGCCCATGCTGGGGGGGGGCATGGCACTGCTGGGGGCTGGGATCCCACCCAGGCAGTGCTGGGAGGTATCAGGCTGTGTGCTGGCCTGTACGATGTGTGATGATGAAGCGGGCTTTGCTAAGGTTGTAGCGGGGTGCGGGTCGGCCTCTTCTGCCAGGTAACTAATGACAGGACAAGAGGGAATGGCCTCACATTGTACCAGGGAAGGCATAGGTTGGATACTAGGGACAGTTTCTCTGAAAGAGTGGTCAGATGCTGGCACAGGCTGCCCAGGGAGGTGGTTGAGTCACTGCCCCTGGAGTGTTCAGTAAAAGGGTAGATGCTGCACTCAGGGACGTGTGTGCATGGTGGGGATAGGTTGACAGTTGGACTTGATCTTTGTTGTCTTTTCCAACCTTAGTGATTCTGTGGATTCTATAATTTTATTGTAAGTCTCAGAATGTCTGCTTCTGCAAATACCCCATTTCTTTTTTTTTAATAGCACCCTCCATAAGGCATGGCAGACATACGTGCAAAGATGCTCTTTGTGCACGCTGGATTTTGTAGGACCTGCAGAACGCGGTACCATGTGCACTATCCTCAGCAGTGTCGCTGATGGCTTGGCACTGACCTGCACAGGCGTGGTGCTCCCACAGCACACAAAGATGCCTTTCATACAGCATCTGTTGCCTGATGGCGTCACCCACGACTGGAGCCTCAGATGCAGGGAAGCGAGCTGTGCTCTTCCATTCGTCTGCCTTTATTAATATTCCAGCATTGGCCAAGCCCTTGTAGAGCTGTAATGAGAACATCCTCTTACGCACTGTTTCCAGAATTTATGCACAAGCAATACATAAATATCAATTAATGAAGCAACTATGCAAAAATTAATTAGAACATGAAAGGATAGGAGCCTCCATTCAACTCCCTAAAAAGGAAAGATGTGTTCAGAAACCCCTCCCTTCTGCTCAGAAGAAAGCTCTCTATGCCAAGGGAAGGAAAACATTATTTTCTTTTAATTGCATAATATTTTTAAATTAATTTCCATAAACAGTGAACGGAGGAGGGAAAATCATGGATTTTGCAAAGAAATCAGAATGCAGGGCTGCAGTGCAGGCTCTGTGCAGCCCTGTGGGCAGCCGCAGCCCGGTGCCGCTCCTCCACCACGTCTATGATCCCACAGCAATGCTGGTGGCACTAAGCCTATACATCTGCAACTAGATCTATGAACACGTTAATTAGCCTAAATTAAATTTAAGAGCTACAGAAGAATACAACTGGAGCTGAAACACAGACATGTGGAGAGATTCCACCTTTCACTGGGTGTTTCTGCTTCACTCTGCAATGGTTTTCTCACAGAAGATAGCAGGTGGAGGTCCCAGTGGTTGTTAGTGCTTGTTTTGCCTGCAGCTCCACACAGAGATGCCAGTTCATGGACACTGCTTATCTTCTGCGTAATAGAGCTATCAGCCCTAACACTCTGCACTTACAGCCTTTTATCTCAGGGCCTAAAAAGGGCTGGGTGCTCATTAACACCCATTGTGACAGTGCTTCTATTTATTTACTTACTGGACATTCAGAATATCATCTACTAACTGCAGTGGGTAAAAACCACAACATTTTGCTTGTGCCTGGGGTCTGGTGAGCTGGGCAGCTCAGTGCCTGTATCAATGTGCACATTTGCACACATGGGTTCACAGCGTGCCAGGCTCAGCTCCCACTCTCTCCCCAAGCAGGAACTGTTCCCACTCCTCTTTTACAACCTGCAGCAAATTGCCACTCGTTAGCAAATAAAACTAAAGATAGTGCCACTGACACTTGTATGATGAGCCGCTCCTGCTCCTGCACATTGGGCTGTTAGTACCAGGATGAGAGATAAGGGCTTCAAGTTGCAGCAGGGAAGGTTCAGGTTGGATGTTCGGAAAAATTCCTTCTCAGAAAGAATTGAGGCATTGGCACAGACTG
This sequence comes from Lagopus leucura, assembly GCF_019238085.1. Classification (NCBI taxonomy): domain Eukaryota; kingdom Metazoa; phylum Chordata; class Aves; order Galliformes; family Phasianidae; genus Lagopus; species Lagopus leucura. The sequence goes on along the minus strand of NW_024962280.1, from coordinate 6,014,494 downwards.
CCAAGGGAGTGGTGGATTCACCGTTCCTGGAGGTGTTCAAGAACCAGGAGATGTGGCACTGAGGAATGTGGTTATGGGATGGTGGGGATGGGTTGGTGGTTGGACTAGGTGATCTGAAATGTCTTTCCCAACTTTTACGCTTCTATGATTCTGTGATTCTATTCATTCTGGCTGCACTGATGTGTTCTCCTTGTGCTGAGCCCTCTGTCTGCACCAGCCAAGGCAGCGCCTTGTCCCAACTCCCCACCCAACTAACCTGATTTACCATGCTATGTTTATGAGGCTGTTTGCTCATAATGATTTTTTATGTGGGAGAATTTCTCAACATTTGCCCATCATTTGGCACCAGGTGTTCTTGTAGTGCCAGAGCCTGGGCAGGGCACAGTGACCACTTTTCATGATGATGATATAGAAGGGGCTGCTCCTCTCTGCTGGTCTCAAAAGAAGGAAAATCATCATATCTTTTCCTCTCTTTTCTCTGCCTGGCTGAGAAACATGAGCACAGGTGTGAGAAGGGCTTGGGTCAAGCAGCGGGCTGGCAGATGGACTGGGCATCGGCACTGTGAGGAACTGATTCTTGTCTATGTCCTCTTGTCTCCTGGGACTCCATCTCATTCAGGATATACAGAAACTGCTCCTTAACACGTGTCGCTGCGGCATTTTCACCTACTGCCCTCAAAACCTGATTTTCCACCCCCTTACAGCTCGACCTCAGAGACACTTTGTGCTGGGCGCCAGGCTGTTAGCAAAGGCTGCATCCTACGGCGGTGTCATATTATGAGATAATGCTGTGGCAGTTTCCAATGGAGCCCACTCAGCCCCAGGGAAGGACAGACAAAATGTCACGATGCATTTGTGGCTTTGCTGATTATTGTTTTTTTGTTCTTTTTTTTTTTAATCGGGAAAATAATTCAAAATATTAAAACATCAGAAGCTTATTTTGATATGGGATTACACCCAGCTTTACCAGAAATATGTGTGGTTTCTCACTTACCTGCCTCTGAGTGCAGAGAACACATCAGTGTTTCCTGACAGGCTGGGACAGAACCATAACGTAATGTGATTGTGAAACACTCTGGACTGTGCAGGCTGTTCTAGATCGAGGTTATGACACTTTTGTCACAGTGATTGGAGTATTTCCATGGAGGAATTGCTCTGCCCTGCACCGTCAATAGCCTTGGGTTCTTTGGAGAACACCACTGTAGGGTCAAGTGCATATTTCATTCCATTACTCTCTAGGATTAAGATTTTGATCCACCACTTACTGTCGCTATTGTTACCATTTTTATTGCTGTCACTCATTTCCTTGTGCACCTGGGGAGCTCCAGGGCCTTTAGTTCTGAAGAAAACTGGGACACAGCCCATTGTGAGGAAGGAACCTGGTATCAGACCACATCCCAGAAAAAACCAAGTGCAGTAACTGCATGGTCCCAGAGAAACCCTTGATGTGTTCTCTTTGAAAGGGCTGGTGATGGTGACAGCAATACTTACCATAAGCAATTCCTGTTTGAAACGCACAGCAGAAGTTTCTCTATTTCAAGCAGATGAATAGCTTTTTCCTCTATTCTTAGTAATTACAAATAAGCAAAATGTAGTGTATGGGTACATGAGTACTTGTTTCATCAACAAGAAAATTTCCAGTTACCCAGAAATGTCTTTGACTTGACCATATTCAAAAATCACTTTTCTAAGCCATTTTTCTGGCTTAGGAATTATGGTATTCAGTGCTGCTTTGCTGAACCAACTGTCCTGACCATAGAAAACTTCCTTCAAAATCAGTGGGCTAACAGGGAGCCAATGTGCTGTTCTGGTTTCAGCCATCCAGCTGCACCAGGTTGGTGGTAGGGCAATGGCAGCAGCAGTGCTGTTGTAAATACACTTTTCCTGGTCATGCAGTGCATTTGTTTCCAATTAACTTATTCCTGGAATTTGGCATGTAACATCTCATGTGCAAAGTCTGTGGAAAGTTTTATTAGAAGGGGAAAAGCTGTGAATGAGAGTTGCCAGTCCTGGATTTGGTTCCTGGCTCAGGACTTCCCTGTGCAGTCACTCGGTTATCTGGCTTCGTGCAGTAGTGCTGCGGTGCAGGGCCTTGGTGAGACATCTCTCTGCCCTTCCCTTTACCCAAGTATAAAATCGCTCTAAGAATACTCCTTTCTCAAGGTTGAGTTGACATTTATGGGTTCACTTGGAAATCTTGGAGGGGAAGTGCTATTAAAGCACAGAGAATGATTATTAACGGATGGAAAGGTATTTTAATGAAATACGCTGGCAAGCTTCCTGTTACTGCACAGTGCCAGCATTAAACAGGCTGCTTGAAGAGCTGCCTACCTTCCCTTTCTGAGTGATGGCTGAGAAATAACTGGAGCTGCTTCCCTTGTGCATTATTGCTCGGTCGCTCATGCCTCTTGCCATCTCTCCTTCATTTCCTTCCCAATAAATTCACTGTCAGCTCAGACGCTGAAGGAATCCATAGTTGTTATATGACAGACTCCACAGTTTTTTTTCACCATTTGGCAGTGTTTCTCCTAGTGGTCCAAGTGGCAGGTGCTCCCTTTACATAATAAGCCCCCGAATTACGGGCAAGGTTTAGAAGGCATGGTGGAGATGGGTTGACAGTTGGACTAGATGATCTCTGTGGTCTTTTTCAACCATAACGATTATGTGGTTTTATGAATGCCACCAGTTCTGCCTCTGCAAATCTTCCACTTGCCCCAGACACTGCTTGGTGCACCCATGCAGATTAAGCAAGGAGGGGATACAGTGAGAAATGAGTTGTCTTGGTATGAATTTCATGTGAAGAGGAACCAGTGACACAGCTGACAAGGGTGGCATGAGGACACAGCAGACATCCATGGAAGCTGCAGGCGGCTGAGCTGCTGAGCAGACCCACAGCCATCAGGCTGTGCCCGGCCCTTGGGGCAGCTTCGCTCAAACCTGGAAACTGCTGCAAGTTCTCCCTGTGGGCACATTCCCAGATACCATTTCCTTGTGAATGAGCTTTTCTGCTGGAATTGAACCTAAGTGTGCAGAAGGGCTGTTCCCCTGAGCTGCTCCCCCCCACAGGCAATACATCTTTACAGCTGTGGACTAAGGAGGACCCACACAACCTGCTCAGATATTGCTGCCTCCAGAATATAGCCATGTCCTGTGCATCAGCAGGGGTAGCAGAAGTTTTTCATTAGCCATTTACTTTTTCTTTCTTTCTTTCTTTTTTTTTCCTTTGCAGAAAGAAGTAGCTTTGGAAGAATCCCCTAATTCCTCATCCTCAGAGCTTCAGGATAGCCAACAAGTCTGGGTACAAGCTTGGTATCTACTTTGCTGCCACCAGTCCTCCTGAACGTCAGAGTACCAAGAGCCAGAACTTTGTTTCCTGGCCATCTCCAGCTGTTATTGCACCTCCTGGCACAGGAAACAGGTCAGTAATTCCTCACGTGTTCATTCAGCCTCTGCAGTGTGAAATATGAATGGGAAACAAAAACAAACCCACAAACCCCTGCAAGCAGAAATTGTTGTAGAAAGATTGATGTCTGCAACCAGTGCTACCTTCGAGGAACGCAGCGAGAGGCAGCCAAAGGCACCATCTGTTTGTGGTGGAACGTGTGAATTTATATCTAATTCTGAATTCTTGAGTTATGAAACTGCAAACGTCTCAGCTGTAGTGTGCACAGCACATGGAGCAGCATGGGGAGCCACTGTGCGTTTGATCCCAGGACACATGGAGCGCCTGCTTGCATGGAGAAAATGAGGCAGGACCATAGCAGCCAGCAGGAATCATTGCAAAACTCCTGTGTCTCCTGGGGCATTTGTGAAGCTCTTTCAGCAAATTCATCAGAGCTCAGCATGCAAAAGTAACCACCTCTTGATGAGCCAGTTTCCCACTCTGTGTATCAGGCATTTTCAGCTCTTCTCCTCCCTAAATTAGCTGGCTTTTTTACTATGAATGACTCCTACTTGCATCCGATGGAAGCCTGACTGTAGAGTTCTATTTTCAAGCTCTTCTATTTTCTTTCAGTTGTTTTCCTGTTCTGCTCCTTCTTTTGATCACTGTGCCTATTTAGAGCGGTCACTCTTCAGGGCAGAGGTTACCTGGGTGTTTGTAGCCCAGCGCAGCCCAAATCCTCACTGAATTTTCCCCGTGCTCCTGTACCACAGACAGTGATAAAGATGGGAAAGCAAGGGAACAGCAACTGGAGCGTGGAGCATTTCCATAAGCTGTTGCAGAAATGCTAAATGTCACTGGCACACAATGACTGTGAATGCCTTCCGCAAACATGAATATCGTTAGTCTAGGTTGGTCAAGGTGAACATTTTCGTAGCCGTGTTTCAGCCTATTAGTCAGGCTGCGTTTCGAGGGCTCACTCCTAATGGAGCTGCCCTACTCGTTTGTCTCATGCATACATCGCACCCCCCTTGATTAAAGTTGCATGGAGCCTTCAGCTGTCAGTGCTGTAATATGCATTTTACTTGGCTTACAAGCCTTGGGGCTTTGTCTTATGTTATATAGAATATGCTATACAACAATTAGCCTGGAACCAAAACAACATATGAGCGTTTGCTTCTTGCAAAGGCAGACTCGTGTTGAAGGGGCTATATTCCAGTCATCTTCCAATCATTTAGTTTTATTCTTGTCTGCATTTTTCAAAATTCTTGGCTGGGCACACTGCCTTGGGACAGTATGAACACAGTTGCTGGGGCTGTTTGCTCCCAGTCCCTGAGTGTTAGGACTGGCCACCAACGATGCAGATCAGGCGAAAAACTGGTTTGGTCCTTTAACTGTTGTTCTATGCTTGCCTAACATTAGGCTTTTGAACTGTTATCAATTTTTTAAAAATAAATTACTTTATAGTTCTGAAGCATTAGCTGGATGCCATGAAAAGCTTTCCCCACCCTTAACATATTCTTGCTGTCTTCTGATTTCTCAGGGTTTGGGCTCTTCCCTATTTATTAAGTCTGCCCTTGGATAATTACAGCTCTCCTCCTCTGTGATCCCCTCTGATCATATTATAATTTCCTCTAATCTTCATGTAAAATTTCCTTAAATTCAGGATCCAGTATAAATTTGAGCATTATTGATCACAGTTATGTGCCACATCTTAAAAGAGCCCTTAGCACATGATGCATCTCCTGGCAGCTCATCACCGCAGAATCGCTTTGAAACGCAGCCTTGTCCCTTTCCCTGTAATGGGAAGAAATGATCTCGTCTTGATTATACCATTGTTCCCCTCTCTTGATGTAGGATTAACATCAATCAGCTGGACAGTGTGATTGATTTTCTAATTAATAAGGCATTTGTATCAGCTTGCATAACCACACAAAGCTTAATGGCTTTCCTACCCTATCTGAAAAGCTGGTTGTATGTGTGTGGGTTTGCTCCTGCACCTAGAAGCCTTGTAGCCAGGCTGGCTGGGCTGTCCCTCACACAAGGAGGTGACCGCATTAAGGAGTGTTTCATCAGCCTGTCTGGGGAGACAAAATGTCTCTCTCATCTGGAGGATGACTTCAGTCCCAAGGCTGAGTACTTCAAGAGTTCAAGCGAGCTGGAGCAAAAAGAAGCAGTGCCCTGGGGTGGGAAGGGAATAAATCGAGGTATGGGAGGAGGAGAATGAGTATCAATCTCCCAACGTTTAGAAAAGTGCAATTCACATTTGGTAGCTCGGTGCTGTTCTGTCAGAGGACAGAGGCACAAAGCTTCACTCCACTGCGTCTCCCTTTGGCCACACTGGCCCCAAGGAGCAAAAGATGAACCAAAGACTGAATCTTGCAGGAAAGCCGAACTATAAGAGGGCAGATGTGCTCTGTGATTTCCATCTCTCTTGTAAATTAAACACAGCACAGGCAGAAGCATGGTCCAGATCCTTCTCAGTCTTCTATCCTGACTTATGCTTTTGCTGTATTATAAATCTGAGGGTGAGAGCTATACATCAGTGCAGATTTTGGCACTTCACCCTTACATACTGTCTGGAGAAGGAACAAACTCTGCAGTGTTAAAATAAATAGACCCACATACAGGCCTGGGATGATTTACATCAGTGGCCACCCAACTCGTAGCTGCCACAGGTGGAGCAGGGATGGCTGCCGGCTGTGTGCTCCCACAACAGCCAATCCTCAGGCCCTCAAGCCTTTTGTATAGCAGCTTCTCAATGCTCTACATTGCCTAGTGAAGGAAAAAAAAAAGAATGAAAATAGTGGCTGGAGAAATCAGATGTCAAAGAGGCAGGAGGTGCTGAGTGCCTGGGGCAGCCCCTTGAGTTCCAGCCCATCCGATGGGATTGCACATCTGTGGGGATGCTGTGCAAACCTCCAAAGAAGAGGTTTAAGCTAAAACGTTTCAGCCCTCCTTGATGAGATTAGGAGCACATGCTGTGATGATATCTCAGTGATGTGCAGTAACGAATTCGAGCTGTGAGCACTCACACTGCATAGGAGATTTTCCATCAACACGTAGATGAAGCTCAAACAAAAGACAAAGAAGGTGAGCTTTTGCTTCACACCTGCACTGGGAGCACCTCCTACCCAATCCCCTCCATTGGACAGCATGTACCACAGAGTACATGCGTCCATCTTAGGGGTGCTCAGATTGTTGCTGTGACCTTTGGTTGAAGCCCCATGGGATGCTGAAGCACTAAGTGCTACCAGCTGCTCTCACTGGTTGTTAGCCTGATTCTCACTGATGTTTTATAATTTTCCTATGTTTTATCCTTTTGGGGAATTTGTCATCCCTAATTAATCGCGGATCTTGTAATATTTTGTGTAATTGCCATATTGATTGATCTAAATGTGCAGTCATTTATTGTTTTACTTACTGCATTGGCTGAGTGGCATTTTCTTTCTTGAGACATTCATTCTTTGCTCATTGGTTTGAAGTCATAGCAGTTATGCTATGAATTCACAGATTGCTAATAAAACCAATTAAATACATATTTTACAGATAGAATTTTGTCATTTGGTTTCCTCAGAATGGAAGAAAGGCAAAATATTAACAGGGCTTTCCTAAATAAGATAATCTTCATTTTCTGTCCTTTTTGGCCCTGTGGCAAGAGAAGGCAGTCAGAAGTCCATATCTGAATTTGGTTTTACCCTGCTCCATGCAAACAAAATAGTTCTTAGGAAATTTTCCCCTAGGTGTTCTCTCTTGGAGAAGCCTTCCCTCTGCAGAGCCTCCAGTGGCCTTTGGCTACTGCCTGGCTGGGATGTGCTGGAACAGTGGCCCACATACAGACCAGGTGCTTGCACTGAGATCAGGGATGGTCGTGGGCATCGGTTGGAGCCAGATTTAAGGCCACCCATTATTCCATCGCTGCAACAGCCCTTCTCACCCTCTCTCCAGCACCAGAGAAATGGTTGTAGGCTCAGCCAGATAATTTGGAAGCTGGTCCTGGGTCACCCTGAACATGGTGTAAGAATAGAGGATTGAACCCATTGGGCTCTAAATGAGTACTTTTATTTTCAGCATTCACAGATGTCACCTAAACAGTGCAGGGAAGCTGGCAGGGCTGCCATGACCTGTGAACACAAGTAAATGCATTCAGGTGTGCCAACCCCCAGGGCTGCGTGGGAGCACCCAGCACAGCCCTGCTGTTGGGTTGCGCTCACCGCTTGGCCCCAAAATATTTCCAATGCGGGTTTGTCTTTCTGTAATAGCAGGAGGTTGTGCCATGTCGCCACGATATTAAAATCTCTCTGTATTTTCTGTGGGTATTCTGTTAATTAGGAGGTTTCTCCTCCAAGCTACGCTGTAAATGGAAAGGGTTCATGCTAAACCGATTGCCCTACTTACGTAGCTACTCGGAGGAATGCTAAGATGGATTAATATGCATAGCAGAAGGCTTATGACCCTGGGAGACACAAGAACCTGAAATAACCTTAATATGCTGTCAACTTGCATTACTGAACCTCAGTGAGCAAGAAGAGCCTATTTAGCAGTCTGTCTTGGAGGAAAAGTGCGTATCTTTTATCTGGCTTTTTCCTCCCTCTTTGCAAATGGAAGCGTTGCTCTTCTCTCTCCGGGCTGTGTTTTCACAAGGCATGATGAAGCCCTATCAATCCCCTTTCCTCATCCCAAACCACCCCCCACACACTCACACTCACAGCACCTGGGTGCCCTTGCAGCCCGTGGGGATTTCCCACATGTGTTGGGGGGAAACGAGTGTGGAAATAAGTCAGAGATGCAACGATGTGCTTTCCATGCTTATGGATAGGAACCACCAGGCACTGCATTTCTGTTCAACATTGGGCCTGAAAGCCCTAGTAGCTAATACATAACAAGGAAAGCAACAAATACTTGTATTTTCCTGTGTAAAGGACATTAGGAAATATATTGAGGAGAAAACCTCACCTGTGATGCACATAATGCAGTTCAGGCCAGTAGACCCATAGTGAGGTCTGGAAAGCTAACTTCTAGTCTTGAGAATGGCCAGAGACCTTTGTAGAACTTCTCCCATTTTTTTTGCCTTTTTTTTTTTTTTTTTTTTTTTTTTTTTTTTTTTTTTTTTTTTTTTGCAAGAAGGGAATGTGCAGAGCAGAAACACTGGGAAATGGAGAGAGGAGGAAAACCAAACTACAAGGTGGGGGGAAGGAGCATGCAGCCATGTCCTGGTGTGCTGGTGGGGAGCTAAGTAATTGAAGCTGCTTGCTGTCACGTGCCCCTGTTCTCACAGTGTCCCTTATGGAACACACTGCATGCTGTGCTGCTATAAATCCTTATTATCAGTGTCTTCACAACCAGAAGCTTCCCATTACCCAAAAGAAGGGCGAATCCCCGGAGACATGTTAATGGCATAGAAAACTCCTTCTGTTATCTTAAACCTTGATTAATCAACCTTATTTAGTACATGATAGCGGGATAATTGAAGCTGTCCCCATATTTAAAAAAATGCAGTAAGTACTTTAGCATCTGCAGCTCCATTTCCTTATTAGATCAATATTGATGCTTCCTGGAGAACATTGTGAAATCCTGTGTTTAGGGACAATTCCAGAGCTCTGTATTTTCAGGGCACGTTGGCCGGGGGTTCTGGGTGGCAGCAGAGTGGGGCTGTTGCTCCTCACAGTCTGTTCCCACTGCTCATCCACGACCTGCAGCCTCCTGTCATCTGCCCATCATCTCGGAAAATAATGACTGTGGGATGACAGTGTAATGGATTGCTCATTAGCGTGGTTCTGTATGTGAAAAGTGCAACCTGTTGGGGGGCTGCTTCTAAAAAATGGTGAATTATTTTTATGCATTGAACGTAATCATGAGCACATCAGGCAGCTGTTATTTCGGAGTTTTTAGAAACAGGCTTTGAATGAAATGCTTAGAGAATACTTAGAGAGGAATTAAGCTTTGAAAATACAAACCAGAGGAAAAGCATCCTGTTTCCATCCCATTGCTCTTTGTTTCCACTGTAGAATTAAAGGAAAACCAATATGCTTTCCTCTTTTTTCTCATTATCCCTAAGGTCCCTGTGTGAATTGGAATTGCTGGGGCTTTTTCTAATGTTTTCCAATTAACATCCCTTGATAGTGTCTTCAGAGGCTTGAGGAAATGCAATGACAGCACAAGCGTGACCCCATCTTTACAGCTGCTGAACTCTGGCAGGTGATTTTAAGTAGAAAATGCAGATTTTAGGGCCCAAACTGAGGGATCCCCTCCATCTGAGGCAGCTGTAACTGGGTCCAGGAGCATAGCATAGCACCCTAAGGGAAGTGCATCTCCAACTGGGGCTCTCTTATTGGGCATCTCCAATCTGGGGCTTAGTCTGGGGAAAGAAAGCTTAATTTGGGGATAGAACAGCCTTTTCTGGCAACGAACGTCAGCCCTTAATAAACATATTGCTTTTGGCTGTGTGTGTGGGTGCTGGGGTAGGAGGCAGCCAGAGCAGGATGCTGACAGCTCGCCCTGCCTCAGGACTTCATGCTGAGGACAGAAAAGAGCTGCATCACCGCTGCTCACTGCTGCATGATAACTTGAGCCAATTATATGTGCCTCATTTATCTTTTAGATAAGAAGCAGAGAAAAATGGTTTTTCTATTTCCATAATCATGCCACTAACTAGACAAAACGTGGTAATCCATAATGAGCCAGGGAGGGAATTAAGCAGAGAACAGGGCCTTTTGATGACTTGCCAGTTTTCTCAAGCATCATTCATGCAGGTTATTGACATAGGACCAATTTTTCATCCTCGCTTTAACAGGACTTCCACCACTAGAGCTGAAAAATGACAGGCACAAATGTTTGCAGGCACAGCTTTGTCCCTTAATTTAAGATTTCCTCAGATTTACAAGTCCTTAATTGTACCTACAAGTCAGGTACCTAGGAAATAATGCCGTGTACAGACAGGTGCAGATATTGCTTCTGCATGGTGGGAAGCAAGGCTCTGGCTCTGGCCCTGGCTACCCACAGAGCAGATTTTCCTCCTCTCCAGGCACTCCCTTACCAGCAGTGACCTGGCAATAAATCTCTGGGCCCCAGCCCCAGGGCAGCACAGGTCCCTGGTGCTGATGGTCCCTATGTGATGCTGGGAGGGGGGATTATAGCAGAGAAACAATGGTGCTGTAAGGTACAAATGCATCCCCCCAGCATTCCCCCTGCAGGGAAATGCGTGGGCATCCTTGTCAAAGCTGATCATTTTTCTTCATTCTTCTCTTTTTCTTCAGCCCAAGTGAAGGCTGGAATGCACAGTGCAGTAAATAAGACAACAGGAAAAGGGGAGCATTTTCTGAAGCTGCAGATTTCCTTACAGAACACACAGGGCAAGCAGACTCAGTTCTTTGCAATTCCTTGCTCGCTGGTCCCATCTCATCCTCGTCAAGAACCCATGTCTTTAAAAATAATGATATTTCTCTCTTAATTCACTTAGCGTCACTCAAACACTAAAGGAACAGTGTCTGGAGATTACAAGAAAGGGATGGGAAAATGGAAAAAGCCTTCTGGGTATGATTTTGTTCTCCAAAGCCTGATCTCCATACCTACACTTTGCTTTGAGGGATAAAATCGCTGCTATTTGGGTGTGCCAATCAACCTGCCGTGGGGCCAGCAGAGATTTACCGCCATCATTTAGCACACCGCTTGTAGATTAAAGGGGCTTGTCCTTTTCACTCTGCCTTATTTATGATTTCCAAATAATAAAGCATTCGGGCAGAAATTATGGCTCTGTGAGGCCATAGATATGTCCATATTCATCCATCTGAGGGATGGAAGTTCATCAGTTTGACTTGAAGCTGAACTGAGGCCAAGCCCACACTGGACCCAGAGTAGGGTTGGTACCAGCCTTACACCAAGCCCTTGGCTTACAGCCTGAGCCCAGTCCCATCTGTGCTTTGATCTTGGCTCCACAAAACTCAGAAGTTTCATTTTACACAGCAGAAATTGCAAGGAAGCTGCCTGCCAGAAGCAGGGCAAAGTTCACCCAGTGAGGTTGGGCCATCTTCTGTGTTTGTTGTGGGTGTATTCCCACAGCTAGAAATCCATTTCCTTAGACACGGTGTAGCTGTCACAATAAAATAAAGCACAGTAATAATAATAAATAATAAAACAGAATAAATAAAATACTATACAATGAAATATAAAATAATATAATTAATGCCACGGGTTAAAAGGGATTAGGTGGATGGAGTCATCTCATTACTCACACAAACACAACAGCAGGAGCCGGAGCCTGAATATGCAAACAGCGCAGAGCCCTAAATATCCTAATGTATTTTAGAGTGGTCATTTCTAATTAGCACTTGAATCCAGCGCTCCACTTAGCCTAATTAGGGGCACAACAGAAAGCTGTTTGAGCTCACAGGCATATTGGAGATGCGGGATCTCTGGCATCTCGCTGTCCTTCTCCCCTACGAGGGCACGCACAGCACGTCAGCACCCAGCCCCAGTGCGGGCTGATCCCACGAAGCCGGCGTGCTGAAACTCGCACCGAGCGCTCCGTGAAGATGCTTCAGACGTGAAGCTGGAGGCGGGCGTTGTGTTACCGGGAGCAGTCAGGGCAGACCCACATCTGGGAGACGTTGCAGCGCTGGGGACAGGAGGGTTAAAGCATGGCGCTGCCAGGAGAGACAAAGCAGGCATCGTTCCTGAATCTCGCCTTTTAAAGGTTTTTTTAATGGCTTTTTCAAGGCGAGGCGGGCACACCCCCGCGCATCCCCCAGGCTCCGTGGTGCCCGCCTCGCTGGGAGATGGATTTAGCAAAGCACTGCAAGATCTTGCTGTGAATGAGCAGAACCAACGCTCCCAGCTCCATGGAAACCCGCACCCCGCTCACAGCTACCACCGAAAGCACAAGCCCTGTTAATATCCAACACTGTGCAGGGACGTGGTAAAACCTAGCAACCCCGCGGCAGCTGTTATGCAATTCTCCATTAATAGCTCAGAGGGATTCAGCATCCTCTTAACATTTGCTCCCCCCTCTGCATTTCTAGATGGGAGTTTTTCGCTTCCCTGCTGCTAAATCTTGAAGTGGGAGGGAACAAAGGGATCACTGTTGCATAATGCAGCCTCACAGCCCTGCGTGTCCCACTGCTTTGGAAGCCCAACAGAAGGCAAAAGAGAGCCATGTGATGGGATCAGATTTATTTATTTTTGCTTCTCCTTTCTTCTATTTTCTAAATTGCCAGCTAAAGGAACTAATTCTTTCCATAGAATCACAGATTCATTATGGTTTGAAAAGACCACTAAGATCACCAAGTAGAACCCCAACCCACCCTCACCGTGCCCACTGCCCTCAGTGCCACATCCCCATGGTTCTGGAACATCTCCAGGGATGGTGACCCCACCACTCCTGGGCAGCTGTGCCACTGCCTGACCACTCTTTCTGAGAAGGAATGTTTCCTAATATCCAACCTGAACATCTGTTGGTCATTGTGTGTTACAGAGCCATTGAGCACAACGCACCTTCGGGATGACAATCACATCACATGGATCCGGGGGCCTGGAATGAGCAGGATGACACGTTGTTGTGGTCACCCCATTCCTTAAGGCTCTTAAGTTTGCTGGCAGGCAGGCTGGGAATGATGCTCTTCAGACACCCACGTGATCTTTACTCAACCAGGTAACTTTTAAGCATTTAGTTTTTCTGTAACAGTCAAAGCAGTTCATGAGCAATGAGGAAAAAATGTCATTTTCAAACACAGTCATGTCCTCAATAAGGCCAACATGCATCAAATTGAGAGTTGTTTTCAGAATGAGAATTTGTCTCAAAAGCCCAAAAATGGGGAGAAATAGGGAAAGAAGTTCAACAAGTTGGTAACTTCATCTGAACTTCAGAGCTCTGACCACAAAACAATAGAAGAAAGTGACAGAAGACTCACTAACAGCTCGCAGTCCCTGATGGGTGATTAAGAAAGCTTGCTGCAAAGACATGCTAGCATTGCTTCAGCACTCCTAACTGCTTAATCAGGGATCCCAAGCCCTCGTAAATCAAGATCAGAGCTCTGTGGGATTCCTGTTCCCAATGAAGGCAGCTGGAAAGGCAGCCTAAGCCAACAAGTTCCCCAGCCTAATGCTGGGAGTCTGGGGGCAGTGATCATGAGCTGCCCCTTCCATTGCTCAGAAATTAGAAGCAGCCCTCCTGCCCTCACCTGCCTTACAACAAACCCCTGCTCAGCCAGGGAAGTGGCCCATCTTTTGAATACCTGTTTTGCACTTGGTTGCCAAGAGCCTTAAGCAAACTTTGTCATCAGCGATGACACAGGGAACAGAAGCAGTTGCAGGGGAAAATGAAGGGGAAATAAAGCACTTTAGCACACGGGCATGAGATGTGTGTTTGAGTAGAGGCAAGGATTTAAAAATAATAATAATTACAAACCAGGGAAAAGCACCTTGCCTCCAGCAGAATACATGCCAAGCAGCTCGATCCAATCAGTTAATGGAAAGGGTTACTCGGTCTGCCCTGCTGCAGTTCTGACATACAGAAAAAAGCTTGGGCTTTTTGGTGTTGCGTGTGACTGGCAAAGCAATTGTGATTTCTGTTACTGCGGTTAATGTTTGGAAATAATCTTTAACTCCTTGTGCAAATGGCTCTTACCCCGTCCTTTCCTGTGAATTTCTCAACCCTGTGTAATTTATCCTCTAACGACTGGCCCATGATTTGTCACCCACATCTCTGCTTTTTGCTCCGTGTTTACGATGGGAGGTGGAAACTCTGTGTGGCCGGTAAGGATGGAGATGGGCACGATGTGCTTCGTGCTGAAATGGAAATACTGGGACAAAACAAAAGTGGTCAGGCAGCACCTTCCCAGCTGCAGTAATCAGCAGCATTTGATTTTAATACTCCTCAGTGACCTTTTTTTCACCCAGGAATTGTGTAGCTTTTTGAGCTTATTTATACTTCTTTAACATCTTGTGGCAATCATGGACAGATTACAAAGATTTAATGCATGTGAATAGAGATATAGGCCATTATGTTTGGGTAACACCGAGCAAGACTTTAAGCATACTTTTCCACCTTAACAGGAGAGCAGGCATCAGATGGAATCTGGATGGACTCCAAAGCAAATTAATGATGCTGATGTTCAGAAAGGAAACACTGCTGTCCTTAAATAGTCAAGCATTGTTCTCAGACTTCCTGCAATAATCTGCGTCTTTTTACCCAAAAAGATTCCTGTCTGTGTGGGTCCAAAGGCGCTGTCAGCTTGTGAGCCTTCCCTGATGTTTGCCTGCTGTGTATTTGCAGTGTCTGTGGTTTTTGTTCTTTTTTTCTTCCTTGAACCATCCTTTGCTGCTGCACTGCCTGTAGCACTGTGGCACTGGGGGAGTGCAATGGATTTGGGCAGCCAGTCTGGTTGGTCTCAGGGCAGTGCATGGTCTGGAGAAGCGCCTCCCATGATGGTTAGGAAATCATTAAAATAAGTTACCTAGCCCCTGTCCATTTCCACATCTCACTAGGATGGAGAAAATTCAGAACCCAAATTGCATGAGCAATCAGTGTCATGGCCAAAAGTCATTGTCTGGTGCTGGGTGAGCAGTGGAAGCCCTTAGTTCTGACCTGGCATCAGTTTTATCTGCTTAATGTTGCTTTTTGCTGCCTCTAATCATCAAAATACATTGTAGAATTTGGAGTTCAGTCTGACATTTCTTATGGGTTTCCCAATCCACATATCTTATTTAAGTTCTGCTTACAAATATGCAGTGACCTACAAACACTTCAGTAATGGGTTTGAGCCAGGAAGGGGCTGTGCTTTGCTGCAGTGATTATTTATTCATTTAGCAGGGACTGATGGCTCTGCTCAGCTGGGAGCTGTGCATAATTAAAACCACAGTCCCTGCCCCAAGAGGTTTCCAGTCCAAAAGACGAAGCAAAGGCTGTGCCAGAAGAAGTTGTGGGAATCCCACGTGCCTGGATCATATGCTTAAAAAAATGTAATTTTCTGAACAGTGAGCTCATGTGTACACTTCAGAGAGCCAGGCTGCTCGGGGCTGGCAGGTACTGAAGAGAATTTTGTTCATGGGGCTGAAATAGGGCAGGGTCCTCCCAGGAGCCATGGAGACCACATCCTGACCCCCAGCCCTGGGTAGGCTCTGGTGGCTGCAGCAATGCCTGCAGTGTGTGTCTGTTGGCAGGAGCAGCACTGCATTTCTCTGCACACAGAGAAGGGATTGCGTGCCTGAAAGCTCCACTGTTGGTTTTGTGTTGGTTTTTTGTTGGTTTTTTTTTTTTTCCTAATTATATAATTTGCCTTAATAAAAACTATTGCCTCCCCATACAAATCTTACATCTCTTGAATAGGTTGGCACATTTCCAAATAGAACCAGAAAGTGCTTCTTAAACAGAAGTTTGACCATTATTGTTATTAAAATAGAAAAGGAAATGGAGGCTCGTTCACAACAAAGTGATATTTATTGCTCAGTTTAATTGCTTAATGTAAAGCGCCTGACTGGGGATTGGAGGGGGCTGATTTGCAGGCTGGTCACCCTCCCAGAGCCACGTGTTGTGAAATCACATGTTAAAACTTAAGGTTTGAAATGGCCCTGGCAGATGGGAGCAGAATAAGAGCTGTGCAGCAAAGCCTGAAGCGAGTCTGGGTGATTCTGCTGGGAAACAATCCCTCCTGGAAGCTGCCCGGCATGCTGGAGGAGCAGCCCACGGCCATGCTGGTGGCCAGCAAAGACCCTAAAGTGTGAGCCCACCTTCCTCAAACCAACACTCATTCCCTGTGAACGTGAGGATTTTCCCTAAGGACACCCACATAATGCCTTGTTGCCATGCTTGCGGTGCAGGCTGTGCCCAGAGCACGCTGGTTTTTCCTGCTGTAACCACGCGGCTCTGAGCTATTCCTATAGGCTGCCGTAATCAGCCCTGGTATGCTGAGAGGCATATTTGTCATGTCTCGGCTGGTCTCTCAGAGAAGCAGCCACAGGTCAGGTTAGTTACCGAATTTATGTGTCAAAGGCTGCAGGAATGAACCGACGGCATTTGTTGTATTGTTCCAGACAGCAGCTGGATATTCCCGGCATGCTGAGACCTAGGAGTTCCCCTGCTTTCTGTGGCTGTTTGCAGTCCCTCCTTGTTTGGCTGATGTTGCAGCAATTCAAGCAGAAAAAAAGGTGCTATCAGCACAGGGAGAGCCGATGTCTCCCTGTAGGTGACAGCTTCCCCGGGGTGCAGGGAGCTGCAGCTGCACATGGCAGGGGGCAGCCAACAGCTCCAGCCATGAGGTTAGACACTGCTTTGGGGACCTGACCCAAGGGCTGAGCAGCAGCATCCCATCCCCATGCAGGGAGAGATGGGGGCACCAGGTTCCTCTTCTAGTTATAGGAGAGAGGGCATTGCTGTGGACAGGAAGCCATTCCTGATGAAAGCAATATCTGGAGCACAAAGTTCTGCAGTGTCTTAAACTCAACAGGAACCCATGGGTCCATGAGCTGTGGGTGAAGAAAGAAAATAAATCCGAACAGGCAAAGGTTGCTATCACAGCGAAATACTGAGGAGCAAGCTATTAGCTTTGTTTTGTTTGGGTTTTTTTGGGGCTTTTTTTTTTTTTGCAAGATGAAATATGGGCCATTAGCTGCTGCTGGAAAATGCCTTCCATGCCCTTTGTGCAGCCATGCCTTGCAGAAGGGCTCCCCCTGCACCCAGTGGGGAACGCCCCGTGGCCGGGCTGGGGAAGTTTGAACCTGAACTCGTCTGTTTAGGTTTGACTTTTCCTGCTGGAGTCTCTGGCCTCAGCCCAAACCTCAAAAGTAAACTACAGCCAAATACTTTTGAGGTTGGTAATGAGGCACTGAAGCATTACTGACAAAAGTGAGCCCTGTCTGCAGTGTCCTGACTGTGTGCGGGTCTGGTACATGGGGCTGCAATGTCCTCCTGGGCACAGCCAGGAACGAGCAAAGTTCTTGCTTATTTCACAGCAAAGCAAACACAGCAGGCTTTCTGTTGCATGCCTGTTGCTCGGAGTTAATTGCAAGTGATCACGTCCCTCCACACCCTACATTCCTGCTTGCCAGCATTCTGCAACATGGGACCTTTTTAAGCCCTTCCAGGAGTGTGCAAGCCCCATGGGCTGCTTAGTGCTGGGCTCCAAGGGACCTGCTAAGGCAGAGAACCAGATCCTATCCTAAGCCAGACCAATTCCCTGTGACCCGCCTTGCTCTTGGATCAGGAGCTGCCCCTGCACTGCTTTCCCTACATTATGACATTGGTGCTGTGTTGGCTTTCTCTGCAGGTGTGGTTTTTTGCACAGTCTTTTAATGAAAAAGAGTGACCCTGTGAATGTGTGGCTCAATAATGGGAGATCCTCAGACTTGTAAAACGTCACTGAGCAAACAGCTGGTGATGTATCTGACACAGTCAGGGAAAGGGTGAACTGCTTTGGTTCCCCCAGTATTGATGGCTAATGCCAATCCAATCTGGGATGATAGGAATAAAATCTGTCTGCAACCTCTGGCTCTTCCAAAAGGGTTTATGTTTTAATTAAATGGAGACCTAGGTGGTTAATCAGCACCAGTACTGATGGTGTGATTAGCGGGAAGTGCAGGATGGAAAACAGAGAGCAGGGCTGGGGACTCGGGGGCTGTGGCAAGGGCAGGGGCACCCAGAGAGTCCCCATGACTCCGGGCAGCTCTGGGGCTCTCTGTTTGGGGTGCTGGTAAAGGGGGACTCTTTAGCACAGTTACCTTTGTGAGGAGTGGTGTGAGAGTTGCCAAATCAATTTGAAATGCCTTGTGTTGAAGGGGGGACAAATAAAGCCACCCCAGAAATAAGCTTTTAAAATTGAAAGATCAATGAAGAAACGGCCGCCTGACCACCCCCTCCCCACGCAAAGCACACACTTTCTTCTGATGACCGCTCAGCCTGCAGCGGTTTTGATGGCAGGAGGCCAGCAGAGCGCTGACAGAGCTGCAGCTTAAGGTGGAGCTGCTCACTGTTCCCTGCTCAGCCGTACCGGCCCCACAGGACTGGTACCAGCAGGAGCCCTGCTGCAGCTGGGGAGGTGTGGTGAGATGTTCCCATTGGAGAATGCCCACATGTAGGGGTTTGCTGGCAGCTCTGTGATTTGGGACCAAGCCCTATGGAAGCTCTGTTCCGTATGGAAGCTCTGCTGGCAAACATTCACTGTGGTTCTGCTGCTTCCTGTAGTACGGCTGTGCTGTGGCACCAACACCCCAAGAGATGCTTGGAGAGGAAGTGTTCACAGCTTTACCATCAAGTGTTTTCTCCAAAACCAAGAGGACATGGGCAGCCCATGCAGAGACCCATCCTCCACTATGCTCACCTGTTACAAAGCCAAGCTTGCCTGGTACAGGTGTTCATAGTCAGCAAACTTTTACTGACACCTCCTCATGAGCCCGTAACTCAGCTGGCACAGTGTATGTGCCTTTTGTAGTCCTTTTATCACAAAGTGGGAAGGGCAGTTTGTGCATTTCTTCCAAAATCAAACACGTGTGTGCACCAAACATGGAACAGGTGCAGCACTGGGATTGCAAAGGCACTGCCTCCTCACAGAGGAGCACCTGGTTAGTACAGTGTTTGCCATGGCTTTGGTGTTATGGGGCCATCAGTATGCCAGTGATTATTTTCATCTCATTGTCCATAATGCCTTGGATGAGAAAGCCGTGCCCACAACGCAAACAGCAGCCCCAACCATCAACCTTCCAAAGCACACACCAATCCCCCACTTCTAAATTTCAGAGCCATCCACCCCAATTCACTGCCACTTGCCACGCATGCAGAGGGCACTGTCTCCATCTGAATCTCAGTACAAGTCATTTCATATCTCGCTGGCTTATAAAGCGGTGTGTGCATTTCAAACCATGCCTTTTGCAGAACCTGCCCTGAAGAGATGCTCTGTGTGCTTTGTCCCAAAGCACCACATGGCACCAGGTGAGCACCACCGGGCAGCTTCACAAAGCCCAACTCCTCTGCGCAGTGCCGTCACTGAGACTGGAGAGCTGCCAGCACAGAACCTATAAATCACCAGTGGTGCCCCATTCCCGGCCCTGACTCACAATTGTATTAAAAAGAAAGAAAACATATTGGTTCTTTTAATTTGCCTTTTGGAGTCGGTGCCTTCAGGCACATTTTCCAGCTTTTCTAAAACACGCAGGCTAGAAGCTTCCTTTCATTTCTCAGTGAAAGCTGAGAGCCTCACTTATTACTCCAAGAGCGGAGCTTTATGAAAAATTCCAAATATCAGAAGATGGGTAATAAAATCACAGGGGCTGGCAAGGCAAAGACTCCAGATAGATCCATAATATCCCTTTTATAATCCTCCAAGAAAAGCATGCACCACTGGGATGCTGCTCTGCCATGAGAGTAACGAATGCAATGAGTTTGGGTGAGCCGAGGCAGACACACTGCTTAGATGGCTGCTCCTTGGCCGGGGCTCAGCTCGCACGGCCGTGGGCTGAGGCAGGAACTGCGTCAGCAGAAACACACGCAGGAGTGGAGCCAGGAGAAAGAGGGGCAAAGGTGGCTGGCACACACACAGAGATTTTGGCAGTCGTGGTGCCAACACCTGGCGAAGGTGAGCGGGGAGCTGGGAGGTGCCGGGGAGGCCGTGGTTCATCAACCCCTGCAGGGCAGATGTGGAGGCTCAGCCAGCCTGCCAAAGAGGCGGCCTGCTGAAATTATGGGGTATCTGAGAGCACTTCTTGTTTGGTTCCAGCTCATGCAGCTATTAAAGCAGCTCTGTTGACCCACACCGGGCCCCATGATCAGCATCCCACCCAGCCTCAGCACTTCTCCCTGGATGCTCCATGCAGGGGAGCCCAATGGGACCACGGGGAATGAATGTCTTCGCCTACCCATTGCCCACCCCCTGCATGGGCACAGCAATGGCTGCCCTCACCTTCATGGGGAGCATCTCTAGTCACTATTCATGGAAATGGCAAGATAACAACCTCGACTCTTGGTTCCTTTAATGTAATTGGAAATGGAGTTAAGCTGCAACTCTAAGAAGGAAGTCTAAATTAGGTTGCAAAAGAGAAAAGGATATTTGACAGCAGGAGCAGGCACTGGAAATGCAGTCATTGTTTCTACTTATGGGTTTTGAAATGTAAATAATTTAACACCCAGCTAAGCAGAGGAAAATCTGCTATTTTTGGTTTATTCTGAACAAAGACATCTGTGTATTCTAAAACATACAGTTCAGCATTAAAAAAAAAAATAACGCAGCAATAATGCTTGTGGGAATACCCTTAGGTATTTAAGACCCAGTGCTGGGGTCTGGCTGCCTGTGCCCTGTGTTACACCAATACCCTCACAGCAACCTCCAGCCTCACTGGGTCATTGCGATAAACCCATAAATAAATGATTTGTATTGGTGAATCCTGGGGATTCCTTACAGATTTCAGCCAAAGGATGAAAGCACAGAAAGAGGCTGGGAAGGCAGCACTTGGGTCTGAGCTGAGCCTGAGCCAAGGCACTTAGAGGACAGCTCTGGGTTGGGTGGGACATGGGGATGTGTGGCTGCCACCAGGCATCAGCTGCATGAGATCACAAGCAGTGCTGAGAACCAGACAGAGATTCAGGCTCTGGTGCCCCTTAGAAATGAGAGCTAATGCATGCACACAGGTGTTGCTCGGGGGCAGGATGCAGCCTCCTCTTTTAGAGACCTTCAGTCAGTTGCTGTGCTTTGGGTAATTAGCACAATTACGCCTGATTTGGTTTGCTGCTCTCTCAGCTCTATCAAACACACTTTTTCTTAATAACTTATTTATAGAAAGGGTTAAATACCTCCACGCTGTATAAAAGCACCCCCAGGTGCTCATGCCTTCACAACTGTGCTGATAGACCTGCTGGCATCTGGAGTAGGAGGATGGGATCTTGGATGGGCAAGAGGTAATGGCCTTAAGTTGCATCAGGGGAAATTTAGGTTGGATATTAGGAAAAATTGCCTCTCAGAAAGAGTGATGGTGCACTGGCACAGGCTGCCCAAGGAGTGGTGAAGTCACTGTCCCCGGGGGTGTAACTGAGCTGTGGTGATGTGGCACTAAGGGAGGTAGTCAGTGGGTATGGTGGGGATGTGCTGATGGGTGGGCTTGGTGATCTTAGAGGTCTTTTCCAACTATAACAATTCTATGATTTGCCTCTGTTTGGGGCTCCATTTGGGTGCCTGCAGCTGTTTTTTCAGTTGCATACCAAAATAATAAGTTATGCCTTCAAGAAATCCAGGGAACCCCAAGCACCTTGTGTAGCTGAGCAGTTACTCCCTGTTTGCAGATAGAAAAGGCACTTGTTGGCACACAGCAGAGTTGAGCACGCAGCTCACGTCCCTCACTGCTGCTCCTTTCTCCACCCTAGGACCACCATGTCCCTGGCCACCAGCACCGTTCAGTCAGTGTGTGTGCTGAGCACAACAGAGCCCTGCAAAGGCCCTCATTTGAGGGTGGCTCAGACTAACAGGTGAGCTCAGAGCACTGGCTGTGTTTTCCCCCCTCTGAGCATGGCCATCTCCCATCCTTCCCTGCCTGTGAGCACAAAGGAGGGTGAGTCACCGCAGAGAACACCGTGCTCCCATAGTGCAGCAGATGGGATCGGGGAGTCTGGTACAAATTGTCCTTTTTCATTCATTGAAACTCTCTTAACCCTCCTGAGGCTGTTCTCTGTATTGTTCATGAGCTGGAAATGAAGCAGCTCCTTCACAACTCGGGCTTTGCTGTGCCAGCCCTAGGTGTGACTTTGCCCTTTGTTATTAAAAAATGGTGAATGTTGCTGAAGGCTTCTCATGAGTGTGTGAGTTAGCACAGGCGTTAATTCATTGGGTGAATTGTCTACTTTCTTCATGCTCCACCTTTCTCTGAATGCTCTCAGAGTGCATCGAGCTGGCATTGATGTTTGCAGCACGTTGGTTTCTGTAGCAGGAGGAAAATCAATGGAAGACTTCAATTTCTCTCTTCTGTATCAGATAAACATTTTGAGCCAAAGTAACAGAATTTGTCATGGGCTGAGGAGAAACAGTCAATCAAAATTATCCCAAACCCATGTTTTGGATTTCTGTCACAGTGACACGGTCAGGCTTTGCTCAATCCTGTTTCCTATAACAATGAGTCACAACACGAGTTTTCATTTTCAGTTCCTTCTGTATTTAATGGATGTGCATAGGGTACTACAGGGCCTTTGGGGATGTTGGCAGCCGGCTGCATTCCTTCCCCTTTTCCCTGCAGGATAACTTTTTTCCTACTTTTGGTGATATTCATTCATAAGACTTGCATAACCACGGGCTGCAGGCTCTTGTCTGAGATCTATGAGATTTGCTCCGGGTAGAACTTAGTTTTTGCAATTACATTGCATTTTTTTTCCATAAATGCATTTTAATGGAAGTTTCCCAAGCTGCTTTTATGTTGTGATGTTTGCAGAAACACAAATCGGTGTTGGGAGAAAGCTACTCTGGTGTTTACTCATTTCAGCCTTACTTTTGAAGTCTGAGCCAGGAAACAAGCCCCACATCCTGAGATCAATGCCAGGTGAGCACCCGGCTCAGGAAAGTAACAGTGAAAAACCAGTATCCATTGCCATGAATGGAATAAGTTAAAAATCATACCAAGCAATGGCCACTCCGGTGAAGTCACAACCTGCTGGCAGGGACTCTGCAAGGAAAAAAAGCATCTAAATCCATTGGATAAATTATCTGTTGCAAATTATTTATCCAGCTCTAATTAGTAATCTTCATTTTACACAGTAGGCCTCTAGTGACCTGCTTGACAACTATGATGCCTGACAGACAGTAGGGATTTGCATGAAAATGAGTGTTGTTTCCTCCCTTCGAAGCCATAAAACAGCAGCAGCAAGGATGCTCTGCTTTGCTGTGCAGAAGTGGGATAACCATGCAGCAAGCTCTGGGTGAAAGGAGATAATTCAGCTGTGTGTGAGGAAACAGAGAAAGAAGGAAGCACTAATCTGAACCAGAAATAACAGCACCCAGTGCACAAACAAGCCTAATCAGATCGGTTGCTAAGTGGAGTCATGTGAATAGCAGATGATGGAGCAGAAGCACAAGATAGAGCTCAATGAAAGCATGGGGACCTGGCACAGAGAGGGCTTGCAGTCTTTTCTGTGATTGAATTAACTTTTGCCTTTTTATAGGGAGGATTTTTGAATTTTGGACCTGTTTCAAGAGTGTTACCATGTCCTGTCTGCCCATGATTGACAGGGTTTGGCTCTTTGTCTGCCTTGTATTTCCTGGATTCATACAGACGATGCTCTTGCCAGTCAGTAGGGCTCAGATAAGGTTAAAAAGAGCAAGAGAAAACCAGGAGAAGACCAGAAGTCTGTCCCCCTGCAGTTCTAAGGCCTTCTTTCTTTCCCAGAGAGCTGCAGTATTTTTGGTGATTTCAGCAGTGTTTTGCCCAGCACAGCCCAGCACTTCTTGAGCTTCGACAGCTCAGTGCACCTGGAATTTATTACTTGGCAAAGCTGGCAACTTCTCTCAACTGGGAAGGTGTTCTGGAGGTGGGGATTTATCCTTCCTTTCCTTCTGGACAACTCACTGCAGTGAATCCAGGAGTGGTCAGGGCAGCTGGGATCAGGAATAACATTGCATCAATTCATGAAGAAAAAAGTGGGTTGTAGTTGCTGGTCATCCTGTTCACTTTGATTTTTCATTTAGCAATTTGGCAAATGATCTTCCCAGCACAGAAGATAAGACATGGAAGAACCCACCTCCAGCTGCTTCCTTGTGGATTGATCCCATTCCTCTGTCACGTGTTGCTGATCTGAGTTCGTGCTAGCTGGATGTACTGAGCACACAGTATGTGTCATCTGGGTTGGCCTCTGCCCCCCGAGCTGCTGGCAGGGCTCATTGCTGGGAGCGCACCATCCTGAGTGAGCAGTGCAGCAGCAGTAGCCATGGGTTTACAACCTCACGGACTTGCTATCAAAACACATGGGTCGCTCTGGGGACTGATGCATTTGGCACCTGGATGTACCCCCTGGGCTGCAAAGAGCGCAGGGGAAGGCCCACTGCAAAATGAGGAGCCCCTGCTCAGATCGTGGGCATCAGGACTGGCCTCCCCATTGCATTGGAAGTGTTTTGATTTTGTTTCCTTTGCAGAGCACAACAGATTTTGAAACTTCAGAAGTTGCCATGAAACAAACTCTCTGTTTGCCAGCCAGCTCTCTCTGCGGGTCATGGCTAGCCCTTGCTTAAACCTTTTGAAGTCAGAAATAACACAGAAGAAGCCTCTGTCTCTGCACAGATTTGTATGGAGAAATGTGACTTGTGATCATCTTTTGAAACAAACTTAACTATTGGGTTTATTACTTTCCATGTTCCGTCCCTCCTTACTCTCAAAGATCTGCGAAAAGCACCACACCTTACATATGGGAAGTGAGCTGCTGCGGTGTGGCATGCAATGTGAGCATGGCAGTGCCCTCTGCTTCTCATTCCCAGGAGCAGGGGATGCCATCTGCCAATTTTTTTTTTTTTTAAACCAGGCTCAGGGTTTGATCTAAGAGAGAATTATAATTTCAGTGTCTGATTCAGAATGCACCGCCACTGCTGAATATTTATAAATAAAGGACTTTTTCCAAATCAATCAGTGCTGCTCTTGACCTGAATTCAGGCAGTTGGGTTTTTCATCCCCTCTCATCATGATTTCATTTTCTCATCCCCGTCACCGCATGGATTTTTCTGCAGTGACTAATTCTGAGCAGTGTAAGCTCGCTGCTGAAAAGCAGCGTCAGAAATGTATGGTTATCCAGGATAATGGGTGCCAACGGCACAAATCCTACAGCTGTGAGGAGGGAAAATGACAGTCATCTGAATGCCAAATTGTTTGCATCCCTTCGTCACCCTAGAGCTTCTGCAAAAGAGAAGCAATTCTTTTAAAGGGTCTGAGGAATAACATCACAAGGCAAACGCTTCCAAGTTACTGTTCAGGTTCCTTTGTGGTGGCTGCAGCAATCCTTCAGAAGGGTTTGCTCTGAGGATTTCTTAATTTTGAGAGGATAACTCGGGAAGCGACAGTGACTGTGCTGAGTTAATGCACAGCTTTGTTTTCTCAGTCAGCTTTTCTCAGGCAGTCTGAACTCTGGTTTCCATTTTTGCATCTGCATTTTGGTGCGCTGCGACAAATATTTCTGGTAGGTGCAAGGAAGCATTGCATCTTTTCTTCAGAACTCAAGTTTTGAGTAATTTCAACAAACTTTGAAGTAGTCTTAATGATGAGGGTCATCATTTGAGGACAATTGTCTCCTTCATTCCATATTTTCCCAACATAATGTTTTAAGTATGGCATCTCTGCAACATTTGGATGTTCACAAGTGTTTGCAGCCTTGCAGTGCTTCTCTGCTGCACTTTTCAGGAAGGAAAAATGTCATGTGATTGTATTGGATGCACCGTGGTTCATCTCAGATATCTGAAAGAATCTGAAAAATCATTGCAGATTTCTTTATGGCAAGAAAAAAAGTGCATTGTTCTCATGGAGAAAATAAATAAAGTTCTCGTATTTTGCCTTCAGAAAATCTTCAAGCAGGGAAAGAGGAGCTTTGATAGCTTCCCCCTGCGTTGTTAATTGCTACAGTAATCCCATAGCCAAATCCTTTGCTATCTGAAAACCATTGCAGTTGTGCAGTGGGGCTCATGCCTCCTGAACCCTTGCTGCGTGCACTCGTGGGCTTTGTTTCTGCATGGCTGTGGGGCCGGAGGAGTTTCCAGCTCCGTTCACTCATCTCAAGGCAGATGCCTCCAAAACACAGAGCACTGGACGCACGTGTTTCCAATTAGAGTAAGAAAAAATAATAATACATTTTTAGAGGTTTCCAGATTTAGGCCAAAGTGTTTATAAAACTGGTTTCAGCTTTTAAGAATGTATTTCCTGGCTCTGGAACTAAGAGGAGCCCCTTGACTCCATGGGACTTTGGATGGGATCCCTGAGCATTCCTGGAGCTCGAGGGCGCAGAGCAGAGTCTGCTCACAGCTGTGGGCAGCTCTGCTCAGGAGATATGCTTATACTGAGGTCTGGGAGCTAAAAACCCCAAACTCCTCCCAGAAGCACAGAGTAGGAAGTAGGGCAGAGGATGGGGCCTGTCTCCTGGACACCAATGTTGGGCTGCTCCATGATCTCCTCCACATTTGTTCCAGTCTCACTGAAAATGACATACAAAAGCACCGGCCCATTTAGTCCAGAGGGAATGGCTTCTAGTGTCCATGTTTCAAATATATGTTCTCTCCTTTTTCTCCTCTTTGTTTTTTTTGTGTCCGATGCGAGCGGTGAGAACCCATTTTGTGTTTTATTTTCCTTCATTTCAGCATCTATCTCCGTTCCCTGAAAGCTGCAGTTATTCCATAAAGCCAGTTGCTCAAGTAAATAATAGTGATCCTACCCCATAAAGCTGCTGAAACTGTTGAAATACATTAAAATATTGGAGCTATTATTATTAATATAAATTACAAGAAAACAGAACGTTAGCTGAATCTGTTATAAAAGCAGGAAATCTTCTCCAAGTTGGTTTTAATTTCAATAACAGAGATCATTTTCCCAGGAATGTGAAGGATGGCTTCATAACATCAGCCTATCAGAAATATTGCCCTGTCGGCCCCGTTCCCTGCCAGCAAAGCACCGCTGTCTCTTTTTCAGATATAGGAGGAAGTACTGATAATGAACATTTCATAAAAGCACAGAGACCTCTATCAAAGGAAGAGATGCATAATGTGTTTCCAGAGTTGTTATAGTATTTGCCTTTATACAGTTATTATTTGATGTTTAGGTTTGCTTGAGAGGAACATCTGAAAAAGATCTGCTGAGTCAGAGCCAGCACTTTTAAAAAGCACTTAATGAATTTTTCTTGCTGTGTTGATATTGAGAGGTGATTTATTTGTAGATCATCCCTCTTTTTTCTTTTTTTTTTTGTGCAAAGCATTTGGGCTTTTCAAAATTCTATTAGTAAAATTACTTGTGCAGTAGTTTTCTGATGGAGGCAATCCTGCAGGAGCTTTGTGTGCGTTGATTTAGTGCCCATGAATGAGGCTCATCTGCCCTCCCTGCACACTGTTTTTTTGCAGTCAGCAGTGACTCAGCACTGTGATATGGGGGCTTGGAGATGCCCAATGGGAACCCGGAGCTCAGCCTCCCCATCCTTGGCACCCTTTGAGATGAACCCTTCGTGATTCCCAGAATGCCCCTTCTCTGAGCTGCGGGGAGACACCTGGTGCTATTTTGAAGCAATATTAAAATACATATTAAAGTTTAGGAACCAAATCTTTTATTTCGTCCTTAATCGTAACGTTATCCAATCATTAATTTCCTGTGAAATTCCTGCAAATCCCGTGTGGGAGAAATGAATCACTTCACTGGGGGAGAGCTTCCTCCACCCTGCCCAGACTCATGTGGGGCAGCTGCGGCAGCTCTGCGGTGATGGGTGATCACTGCATCCCCTGGCAGTTCAATTTAATTGACGTAACATTAAGCTGTGTCACATCACTATTAAAAATAAATGGCACAGAGCAGACATCAGATAATCGGATAGGAAAAAAGGTTTCTTTCTGATTTTCCTCTCGGCGTCTCTTTTCCTTCTGGAAGGCAGTGGGCAGCACAGGGAATGTCACTGACTCATTGTGGCTGTTCTGTTTGGCACATCCCCACCCTCATTAGTGGCCAGGCGGTGACGAGGCTGTCGGGTGAGCTGACAGCTCGGTCCCCAAATTTTACAGATCTCCTTTAGCAGCTGAGCTTGTCAAACATTTTGGGTAGAAAGAGCAGAAATGTGTAATAGAGGTGTCTGATTAGAGCTGTAAAATTCATCCAAATCCCAAAGGATGCAGAGCCACTCTGGAAACCCCACACAGATATGTGAAGGCATTATCAGGCACCGGGGTCGATTAGGTCGTTGCCAGCAGTAATAAACCCATGTGTCTCCATCCCAGCTGCCTCCAGAAATGAAGCACATTTCTTTCATGGCGCTGGCACAGGCTGTGGGTGCCCCAACACTGGAGCTGCTGAAGGCCATAGAATCATAGAATCATAAAATCACAATGTTGGAAACAACCTACAAGATCATCCAGTCCAACCATCTCCTCATCACCATTGCCACCACTAGCACTAAACCATATCACGCAGCACGTCATCCAGATGCCTCTTGAACACTGCCAGGGACGGCGACTCCACCACCTCTCTGGGCAGCCATTCCAGTGCCTGACCACTCTCTGAGTGGCCAGGCTGATGGGACCCCGATCTGGGGGGTGGCAGCCAGCCCACAACAGGGGTTGGAACTGGGTGGGCTTTAAGGTCTCTTCCAACCCATGCTGTGGGCTTCTCGCTAATCTTTGGTGAGTTCCTAAGGAACACTGTGGGTAGAGCACCCCATCTACCAAGTGCCAACCCAGTTCAGGGCTGCTGCTTCTCAAGGCCCGCACCTCCCTGGTCCCAATTTGGCCACATCTGTGCTGAGCCCTGTGACTGACACTGATGCCACCACAGCCCAAGCAGGCCACAGAAATCGGGTCAGCTTCTTCTGGTGTAAAGCAGCACACCTTTGCTGAAGCCTGTGGAGTTAAAAGAGCACAAGAAAGACCAGAATTAGGTCAATCAGACGCACTGCTCCTTCTATGCAGCACTGTGACCCTCTTCTTCCTTCCCGTACTCCTCGGTGCACTCAAGTAGGTCAGGAGTACCTCTGCCAGGCAGCTGAGCCCACCCAGGTCACTCTGAGACACTTCCCATAACAGCAGAAAATCAGTCCCTTCCTGAGCACCAGTGTGCACCCCGAGCACCAGCACCTGCTGAGAAAGGAGCATCACTGAAACAACAGGAACTAAGGTCCAGCTTTGCATTCACAGCGCTCAGAAGCAGTGCCAGGGGTTGGCCTGGGGTCAGCAGGGCAGTGTGGTTGCAGAAAGGCCTCTGCAGTGCTTTACCACTCGCAAGGTGAATTAGTCATCTCCTCGCCATACCTGAGAAAGCAGATGCCACAAAATACCTTCAGTGCCATCTAGCTACTAAGTCACAGTGCACGTTGCAGGAGTGCTGGCTGCCATCAGCCCTTGCCGGCACCCCGCTCCAGATGATGCTCTGCCCTTGGGGCTCTCATCAAAATGGTGATGAAAGCCACAAAGATAATTTGCAGCTGCAGACAGCTCTGTTTCAAATGGATGTTTATCTGAAGTGCTGCAAAGCCAATTCCTTGGAAGGAAGGGGAAATAAATAATAAAAAAGGCACACACCCCAAGCCTGTGGGATTTATCCTGCTGCTCGTGAAGGCACTTTGGTACAGTATGCATATCTGAATGCTACTGAATTCATATCTGAATAAGGAACACTGGCACTTCTTGGCTTTGGCTTTTGTTTCATGAGGGTGAAACAAAAATTAACAAAAAGCAAAATACAATTAATTTCAGAGAGAGGTTGTTCTTGTGACGGGCTGTACTTTGGTGAGATTGTTCCATTTGCAGTGTAATGTGTTCAGATAAAACCTGTCTAGGAATGACTTTATGGTCTTGACATGAGGAGCTACAGGACAAACATCCATGCTCACTTCGTGTCTAATGGCAGTGTTTGGCTATGGCTCAAAGGATGGGGTGCAAACCTCCCCACTTTGACAGTGCTGGCTCAAATCCATAGCGAGTTCCTGACGGCTGGAGCCATTCCCCATATGACAAAGTGGATGTTGGACCTCGGCACTGTGGGGTGGATCATGGCAGAACATCCATGCAACCCATAAGGAGACTTCTAGAGGACACATAAAGCTTTCATTGTGGAAGTTTCTACCATGGCAAAATGTGACAGCTCCAGCAACCAAGGCCTGGCAGCTCTCAGCTGTCCTCTCAGCCAGAATTACCGTGCAGACACTTAAATAAAAATGAGAGTGGTGCTCAGACCTGACACCACATCTCAATCCTGGCTGCTTTACACCTGCTGAGCACAGAGCTGACCCCAGGGCCAGATCTGGCCCACGGCTCCATCCTGGCAGCCACAGTGATTTAAAGGCATGTCAGTGTCAGTCACCGGCGGTCCCTCTGAACACCAGATTTATCTTGCAATCTGCACTGGGAGGTGGGAACGGCTCCTTCTGCTCCTGTGTGGGATAAATCAGCCACACGCAGCTCTGCAATTTACAGGGCACAGCGTCGGCATGGGCACCTGCAGCCTGTGGGTGTGTACAGATGTTGATGCCCACCCTACAAAAGGAGCACAGATTTTGAGATTGTAGCAGCAAAACCAACCCAAAAGGCGACTTCTGTGCCCATCCCTCCAAAAAATAATGCTGGCAGCAGCCACAGTGGGCCCTGGCAGTGGGAGCAGTCAAGTCAAGGCATTTTTCCACAGCCGAATGACAGGGTTGTCAAGCGTGTAAAGCGCAGTCGCTGAAACTGATTGTGGCTCTACGTGGATAATTTCTACCAGTATCCTGTTCTTGTGTTGAAATAGTAATGCATAATGTATGGCCGTGCATCCCTGCAATAAACATTTTACGTTTAATTTAGAAATCTCTGAGTCATTAGAAAAGTTCTCTTATTAGGCAGCACAAACCTTTAGGAAGTCAGCAATAGCAGAGTCTCAGAAAAAAAAAGTTAATGATGAAGATAGTTGGAGCGGTGCAAAATACCTGTGCTGGGAAGGGGAGCAGGGCCATGCTGGGGCCAGCGTGAGGGATGCCCGTGCTGTGCACTGACTGCAGCTCCCCAGAATGAGACCTCCCCAATATGAGACCTCCCTGTGGCAGGACTTTGGAAAGCAGCCTACAGCTATGAGCTTTGTTACTGTTTTTCCCCAAATTTTGCATCCTTAAATGCTACTTGGTGACCACTCCTCTCCAAGGAAGGCTTTGGGAGATTAAAGAAAATAAAATCACTGGGGAAAAGTAAAGCATTGGGATTCCAGTGGGCACACAGTGCTGCACCATGGAAGCCTGCGCACCCAATGCCATTCCCTGCCCTGTCCCCACCCTGGGTGTGCGCAGTGCCTCAGGCACCACCTCCCATCTCCGCGTTATTTATTCCATGAAGTGTAAAATCACATGGAAGATATTTGAGGTTATCTGGATGTTGACATAAGTTAATCTCTCCTAAACTACTTCTGATTCATTTCTAAGAAACTTGGGCTCCTATGACCACATTTCCTTTATAGTCATCAGTGAATTTGGAATTACAGAGAGGATATCATTTGCTTCGCAGGGAAAGATGCCAACTGTGAGTTTTGTCCAGGGATTTGACTCAGCTGCAAGAAGACTGTGCTGACATACGTGAGTCCATAACAATTAATGACTGTATTTGGGGGTTTATCACTGTACTGCGGATCCCACCGTGGGTCCGCATTGCTTTTTGGCAGAGCTAACAAAGGCTGAGGTTGTGTATCTTTACACCCAGTAATTGCCTCCCCATCCACACTAACTTTACAGAGATGCACTGTTTTTCAACATCCACGTAGGGCCTTGACCTGTACAATTCAATTTCAAACGGTAAAAATCCCCTGGTCACCATAGATGCTGGTGACAAACTAATGTGTTATGTTCCATAAACGTCTGCTCTGAGCACTGGCTTGACCTGTAAGTGTTCAGGATATAGCCTGACTAAAACAGGTTTTATTATTTTCCATTAGTGCCTGCCACAACAAAATCAACTGGCAGTCCACAGAGGAAATAAAAGTATTTTCCTCCTCTAGATAGCATCTGCTGCAAATGTAAACGGGCCTTTCCCAGCCCTCTCTTTTCCTCCATCACACCTGAGGATCCTTCCCAAGGTTCACAAATTAAGGGTTTGCCCAGTGCTCTCTCCATACCCAGCAGCACCCTAGCTTTTTGTGCCCCCCAAATGCCTTCCAAGCTACCCTTGTTTGTGCTCCTCTCCTTTCCAAAAACTTCTTTCTTTTCTTAAGGCAAATTATTCAGTTTAAAAAAAATTCCTCAGCATTAAAACCTTTCTCACGTTGTCTTGTCTCAGTAAAACAATGACATTTTCCCCTCTTCGATGCTCAGATCTAGCTCTGCAGGAAATTTTACTACCACGACTCTTTCATCTCTCTCCTGGTTTGAAGATAAATGATCCTTGGACTCTTCTGGACCTGCATAAATCACAAAAGCAATCTACTAAGAGAGCTGCCTGTGGCACTGACTTCAGCTAGAATTGAAAAGGACAGCCAAAAATATCCACAGAGCTTACACAGGGAGGAACCCAAACAATTCTTTGGGAGGAAGTAGGATGGCCTGGGGTTATCTTACATCCCTGCACTCCAAGTGATTTGAGAGGTGAAAACGTCCCATGCACCATTCTGTGCCACCAGGCGCAGAGGGCATCCCCGTCCCAGGGAGCCTGCAGGCTGCAGCTGCAGCCAATGCCTTCCCATGAGCTGCGATGCAAAGAGCTGCAGTGTGCAGCCTCTGCTGGGTGCCTTGTGCTTTCCTGTGGGTGGGACTGTGGGCTGTGAGCTATTTTTGCATCTCCCCTCGCTTTCACCTGATTGCAACCGGATACCACAAGCCCCATCAGCCACGAGCGGGGCGCGCTGCCTTGCTAATGTAACACACCATATGCTGACAGGCGAGAAGACAGAATTTTGGGCTGCCAGGCCGGCGTTTGTTTTTTCCCTAAGAAATTTTTTAAAGCCATACTTGTGTTACTCAGAGTTCCTTGTAATTTGGGGACATCTGCAGAGATCATTCACAGTGTCATTCTTCATTAACGAAGGTGTTATCTTGAAACTGGAGTTAACGAAGCTCGCCGTGATGCTCAGCTCCTTCCAGTCTGATGCTTTGCTTCGTGTCCCATTTCCAGTCGTACAATGATGATCCACAGCAAAATCATTTCAGAGCACACACGTACCCAGGTACTTAAAATAGTTATTTGCAACACCGTTTCATCACTGATTCAGTGGCCACTCTACAGATGAGTTAAATCAAGCATCTATGATGCGTAGCATATATGCCTGCTGACACTCAGGAACAGAGCAGGGCTGATGTCTTCCACTCCTCTCTCACTTCTGGGATTTGCACCCCTCCCTTCCCACCTCCCATTTTTAACTCTGATTACTTCCATTTGAGAGCTTTCTGAACCTTCAGGCTCTGTGTGCCACTGAGCTGCTCTTGGTGGTCCTGAAACAGCAAGGGTTGGACCAGATGACCCCCAAGGGTCCCTGTTGACCCCAACCAATTCCTCCATTCCGTGACTTTCTGATTTTGTGAATGGAAAATCTGAGGTAATTCTCTGTTCTTCCATCCAGTGCTACACCCAAAGGCAGCATCTCACTCTGTCAATCTCAGCTCTACACCTGAGCTGCTCAAATCAACAACACAAAGGCCTTTAGGTAACCCTAGGGATTGCCGTGCTGGGATAACTTTACCAAAGATGGTGGCTCAGGTCTGGATTTCATGACTGCTTCAGTTTTCCCCTTTTCTTTTCTGACTTGAAGAAACAGCAGAAGTATTTGCGTGGCATTTTCCACTCAAGGAGATGCTGATCTCATTTTGGTTTCTTCTGCCCTTTGATTTGGGCACAGCCACGTGCAGGGATGCTACCAAAAGGGTCAGAGATATGCATGCAGATTTTTTTCACAAACCAAATGTGTTTACATCATGGAAATATCTTCTCTCATCAGGTGATTTTCAGTGAAAAAAAAAAAAAAAAGCCAATGAGCTTCAAAGCCCATCCACTTGCACATGGAAAAAAGAAATAGTCATGACAACCCAGGAGGCTCAGCCAGCAGTCAGGATCAGCTTCTATGACGCGGGTAGTTGCAGTACTCTAGCACCATCAACCTGACTGAGCTGTAGATATCCCTGTTCATTGCAGGGGAGTTGGACTAGATGACCTTTAAAGGTCCCTTCCTACTCAGATGATTGTATGACTGTATGATGATCCTGCATCCAGCTGCATGCTGGAGATTAACCCAGTGCATCCCTATGGGCTCCAGAGTGCAGTTCTATGACTATCTCCTTTGTTCTTAAGAGGGTGGCTGCAAAATGTACTGAAGCATGCTGTTTTTCACCCTTTAGTGCTTCCAGAACTTTGTGCTCATCTATCTTATGTTATTTTTCTTTCTATTTGTGGTTTTGAGGTCATGGCTGTAGAGATGTTAACCCTTCAAGTGAAGTTCCGAGCCAAAACGAGATTCTTCTCAGAGGAAATGACAGTATTTCTGCTACTGCCTCATAGCTGCAAAACATGAAAATGAGTGCACAGTAATTGATTTATCTTGCTGATCAGAAGGTGTCTCAGTGAAGTTATGTACTCATGGAAAATGCTGTGTGATAGTGTTGGGTGGATAGTGCAAACAAACACAAACTTTCCCACAAATATTTGCTTGTGTTATATTAATCTGCTTGTCTCGGCTCAGGGCTCTCCAGAGTTTATTTTCCACAAATATCCTTACAACAGCTCATTGGCAGGAATACCCAGAGAATACACTCGAGGTAATATCTGAGGAAGCTGTTTTTGAAGGTCCTTCTTAGGCCAGAGGCCCTGAACCACTGCTCCTTCCTTTCCATTCCTCCTTCCTTTCCCTTTCTTTCCCTTCCTTTTCCCACTCAGAAGACCAAGACCCTGCTGTAGCAGGCTGCAACATGAATTCTCCTGGCAGTTTATATATAGCTGAGGAGAAGGGAACAGCGTTATTTTGAGTTCATGAATTAGTCTTCATATTCCTTGCAGCAACCACAAGGCAGTTTGGGCTAGACTTGTGCATACAGGGCTGGGAGCATCTCCTCTCTTCCCTGTGGTGCAGTGAACCTTGCACTGCAGAGCCTGAGACCTGAAGGTCTGGCTTCATCTTGATGCAGAATAAAATTTATGAAATTCTCTTCCAAGCCAAAGAAGGCTCTGGATACATCAAAGCATTTCGTTTTTATTAAAACTCCTTTATTTTCTATTATAATAGATAAGAAAGAAACTGGAAAGCCATTCCAGAATGGAAAAAAATATATATTTCACAGTGTTTTCTTCCTTTCTTCCTTTCAACTTGCTTACCCTTTAGGAAACATGCATAGTTTTGAAAGCAGTTTGATGGAAGTATGCATTTCTCTGGAAAAGTGTTTTGAACTTCTCCCCTCAGCACTATTAATAGTACTTAGCACTTATTTGGGTATCTTAAGCAGCGTTTCTCAAAGCACATTATGAAAGTATATCATTAGCTCTGCTCCAGATCGATCTGTCTAAAGCTGAGCTGGAATGTTTTTAATTTGGCTTCTAAATCACCATTGCCAATACGCCTCTGTGAGTTACACTTGTACAGGCAGGAAATGAAACAATTTCTCATGATGTATGTCAAAATTAGCCAGCACAACCTGGCTGCAGCCCCCAGGACAGGACATCCACTGCACTGGGGATCAGGATATTCTTCTCTGTCACCCCATTCCTGTGAGGCCATGTGCAACTCTGCATCACACTTCTTTTTTCCCCCTTTTTCAGTCCTCTGGAAACTCACCATATCCTCCCGCTGCCACTGGAGCAATGCCAGGCAAATCATTTTGGAACAGGAGATGGGTCAGGGTGGCAGCAAAAACCATATGCATTTTTGCAGAATTGCTGCTTTAAAAGATATTAAGAAATTATCTGAATCACAGAATCACCAAGGTTGGAAAAGACCTTCAAGATCATCTAGTCCAACCATCCAACTGTCCATCTACCACCAATATTTCCCCACTACACTGTGTCCCTTAGTGCAACAACTAAACGTTTCTACATATCCAGGGACAGTGACTCAACCACCTCCCTGGGCAGCCGTTCCAGCACCTGATCACTCTTTCAGAGAAGAACGTATTCCTAATATCCAACCTGAACCATCCCTGGTGCAACCTGAGTCCATTCCCTTTCATCCTATTGCTAGTTATGCAGGAGAAGAGGCCAACCTCCACCTCACCAAAACCTCCTTTCAGGGAGTTCTAGAGAGCAATAAGGTCTCCTCTGAGCCTCCTCTTCTCCAGACTGAACCACGCCAGTTCCCTCCGCCGCTCCCCACAAGACTTGTGCTCCAGACTCCTCACAGCTTTGTTGCCTGTCTCTGGACATGCTCTAGCATCTCATTGTCTTTCTTGTAATGATGGGCCCAAAACTGAACACAGTTTTGTTTTTTTTTTTTTTGTTTTGCTTTGTTTTGTTTTTGTTTTCCTTTTTTTACCATCTTAAAAAAAAAAAAAAAGTCATCGAATTTACAGAAAAAATCGTCTCTTGCCAAACATGGTCTGAGGTGGTTGTGATACTAGCAGCCACCCCCTTCAACACAAGACTTACGTAGGCATTGAATGGAGAAGGCAGAATGGGTGTTTGTAAAGAACTCTGCTTTTCATAGGTAGCTCCTTCCCTGGTGGCAGACCACAAACTGAGAAAAGCTGACTGCCCTTCTGGCAGCAGAAATGCAATGAGGCTATTCATAGCGAGAGGGAAAAACACCGGCTGATTTCTTTGTGTCATGATCTGCTAACCTCACAGTTAACCTTGCTGGACACAGATCTGTTAACTTCTACATGCTCCCCCCAGTTAATCAACTGAAGGCTGGGACAGAAATAACTCTCCACAGCTGTTGTGAATTGATGTGCTCCTTGATGATGCTTGGCACTGCTTTCAGAAAAAAACCCTTATTTTATGCTCTGCTGTTTGCTTTATTATTTTATTTTTACTATTTTTTAATGCTCTTTCTTTGCAGTCTGATGACATTATACTGCTCTGTTTGGCTCTGCTTGGAAAGGAAGGCAGATTTGCTACTTGAGGATGCGCCGTAACGGTAACTTCATTGCTATTATTTTGGTCTTAGAAAAAGGAAGGGTGTGGAGAGCTTGTGGGGCACGTGAGTCAGAGGGCATTGGGTTGCATTTGCAGCTCTAGCACGTAGCAGCAGGCACTTTGATGCCTTCTGCCCTGCTACAGTGCCTGAATGGAGCAGCAGGAATGGAGCACCCCACAAACCTGCCCACAGGCAGCACCAGCTGCACCAGTGCACACACAGAATGGAAATCCCCAAATGTGCAAACTGGAAATCAGCAGAATCCCCAGATCTGCAGAGCCACCTCTGCAAACCAAAGCTGTATGCAAGTACCAAGCAAACACAGATCTACAGAATCACATTCAGTTACACATCTCCCATCTTTCCCACACCCATTTCAGGCTTCCATTCCTGACAGCCAACTGTTGGGCTGTAGGAAATATACTCACATGTTGAGTGTCACATCCACAGGGTTAAGATTTCACAGGTCTTTATGAAGCTTGGTTAAAATATTAACTTAATTACCAAGAATTAGGTGGTGTTTTGGAGTTTATGAGCACTCTTTCTGCCCGTGTCAAACCAGAGGAAGGGGAAGAGGTTGCTGAGTCTTCATAACAACCGGTTATGGCTTTTACACAGGGGCTGAACTATTTGGTTGGGTGTGATGTAAACCATAGTTATAGAAAAACAAGGACAGAAAGGTGTTTGAAGTGACAACACTGGCAGCAGAGCCCACACACAGCGATGTGGCGGCACAAGGGATGCCCATGGTAGGATGCTTCAGGCACAGCTGCCATGCCAGCTGGACAGCAGCTCCATTCCTCCTCCAACAGCGTAATGCTGATGGGTTTGGTTTTCTTCTCCATAATCTCCAGCACTGCTTTCTGAATGAACAAATGAAAACACTGAGTGCCTCCCCAGGCTCCAAACAACTCGTGTTTTCTCATCTCTTCTCCCCGCTTCACACATTACTCTTCTGCTTGTCTTCCCTCGCCCTGCATCCAGGGGAGAGATTACAAGTTGCACCATCAGCAGCCAAGCAAGGTCTAAGCCACAAGGAAAGATCTGAGTCATCTCCCCGAGAGAGTATTTTAGCCATACATCATTGTTTGTTTTCAGGCAAACCAGTACAATTATGCAACATAAATTCTTTTAAAGCATTTGGGACTTCAGTTCAATTTAAAATCCTGTAGGTTTTATGGCCAGAATGAGTGATTACAAAGTGTGTGCATACAAATGAAGGCTGGGGAAGAAGCACACGGGGATGGAAGGGCGCACACAGCCCTGTGCACACTGCAGCAAAGACGAGAGCTGAGGAGCCTGTGCTGGAGGCTCTTGAGGCATTTAGGGCTCCAGAGCACTGGTTTGCTTTCTGAGTGCTGTGAGTATTTTCTGTGACTGCGATCTCCTGCAAACACTTTTCCATTGGCTTCACAGATGTGAGTGACTGCTGGGATTACCTCCTGATTTATTAAATGGGGATGAGAATCTGATCTATTTAAAAACAAGGCTCTATCATGGCAGGAATAGAGGGAGACATTAAAATGTCTCCAACCTGAGTAATTTATCACCCCAGCAACGTGCTGAGCAGCCGCTTGAGGCTCAGACGCAGCCCTCAGGCAGGAAGGACAGGCTGTGAGGATGTGGCCGCTGTGTCACCAGGTTCCCACTGGGAAATCAGAGCCACTGTCGAGCTGCCTTCAGCACCACCCTCTGCCTCCTCTCCCTCTCGAGGTAGGACCGCACCATCACCACTCAGAGACCACTGTGCTGTGGGTGATGTCCCACAGAAACGAGCAGAAAGCAAAGGAAAAGTGCCCAAAGCTCCACTCCGCGTGCTCTTTCAAGATAAATAATTCAGACTTTACAGTGCCAGTACCTATTTGTTTTTTTCTCCCTCCATATAGAGGAGTCTACAGTATTTTTTTTTTCTTATTTAAGGGAGTATACCGATAGGTTGTGTTTCCTTGTTCCATTTTTACTTGCATAGATGTAAATTCCACAGCAGCAGGGGGAATTATTGACAGCAGATACTGGGATGATTCAAGGCCAGACTTTGACCTATTGATTTTACCAAGATTGCACAGGATGTATGTAGCTTGTTGCAAAATACAGTCTTTGTTTTGTTTATTGCTCAATATATAACAATGTGGACTAAAGAACAATGCCAGACTGCAGAAATGCCCAAGGATTTCTCTTTAATTGAAATCAGGACTGGGAACATCCTTGTAAATCATGAGCAGCCAGCCTTTGAGAAAATGCACTGCTTTTCCAAAGTTTACATTCAAATGGGATTTAGCTTTAACTCTTCACCTCTCACAGCTCAGCTAAATAATCTTTAATGATTTCTTTGGAGCCTCCATAGTTTGAAAGCTCCTGTGCACAACAGATGCTGGGCAGGATTCATTTTTCTACTGTGAACAGTGATGGAGAAAAATCAAATCCGGGTAAAAATTAGAGACATTCTTGGCATCAGTGTAAATCTAGATTCTTGAAAAGCCGGATGCTCTTCCAAATCAGGATTTTGGTTCAGTCCGTTAAGAACCTTCTGGCTCACCTTGTAAAATTATGACCTACACCTGCATTTTACTGGAGTGTGATGGCATTTTAGATGAACTTTTAATCCAGAAACTCTGCAGCTGCGGTGCCATAGGAGCACACAACCCCAAATTCCACCAGATTGGCCCCAGCCTTGCTCAGTGCCTCAGCCCCAGGAGAAGGGAGCTGATCGGCACCAGCAGAGCAGTTCTGAAGCTCTCGTGTCTGCACTGGAGCCCCTTCCTTCCCAGTCTGGAGCTGCCCGTCTGTTAAGAAACATACAAACAGTGCTCTGCTCAGCTGAAGATTTCACAATGGAACTTCACTTCTTCATCTTTATTTTTCCAAACCCACATTTTCAGAGGCTCTCGTTTCAGCGTGTTTATTGAATTGAGATGTCTCCTAATTATTTATAACAAAAGAGCTCATCCTTCCAGCTCATTGTAAATGGGCAGCATACTAAATGCTAAGTTAGCAGCAGCGGGCTGCAAGAGGATCAAGATATTAAGATTAATGTAACAAATTTGAATTCTTCCATCCCTACCCTGCAGTATCCCATCGGTGTATGTGGCTGGGAAGGAAAAGAAAGGGCTCCTCTGCTCCAGAATAATAGCAAGAGCTAGTGGAGAGGAAAAAGGAAAGCCCTGTTTATCTCTAGCAGGAAGATAATTGATCTCCAGCCTGCACACAACCGGTCTCAGGGCAGCCGGGAGCTGCACAGAAGAGCCTGTAGCTAACCAGAGCCCAACCAGCCTGTCAGACAAAAGCTTTATAGGGACACCAGGGAGAACAAAAGTAGCACATTTCGTTCCTTCGCCATAAATCTCCCATCTTTATTGTGTGGAGACGCCGGCTTTGAGCACGCTGCCTTGCAGTGTGGGGTTACCCCAGCTGCTCTCGGGGTGCTCAGACGGCTCCCAGGCTCCAGCTCCATCACTCTCCCTTTTATGTGTGCTGGAGGTAATAAAATAACCATTTCTAAATTTAACTAGCATTGCATAATGCAGCTATTTATTATGTAAAGCTGCTGTTTACAATGCCCGGGATATTGATCACTATAAAAAATGCAATGCAACGAAAGCTCGTATAAATTACTGTTAGTGTTTTCCTTTCTTTTTGTTTAAAGGATCAATCAAAGGTCTAATTTGTTCTCATGAATTCACCCCTGTGTAGCATGCAAAGCACCAGGCAGCGCGTTGTTTACTGTCATTCAGGCTTGTGTGCAGCACTCAGCTCAGAGCCTGACAGAGGATATGCAAAGATGACAATTTGTTCATTATCCGAACCATTGGAAAAGGCAAATAAAGCACACTAACCTGCTTTATTTCAAATCAGGTCTTTTTTTTTTTTTTTTTTTTTTCCTTCCCCTCAGCTATAAAGCAGCAGTGGCAAGCACTTAAAAATTCCAGCTTTATGGCTGTATATCATCATTATCACCTCCAGTACATTATGAATAGGTGTTTTCTTACAATAGCACTGAGAAAATGAAAGATGCTCTCCTATTCTTCAGGCCTTTTGGGGG
The DNA here is from genome assembly GCF_019238085.1 of Lagopus leucura. Taxonomy (NCBI): domain Eukaryota; kingdom Metazoa; phylum Chordata; class Aves; order Galliformes; family Phasianidae; genus Lagopus; species Lagopus leucura. Next base: position 5,973,392 of record NW_024962280.1, on the reverse strand, counting down.
TAGAAAGAAGGATGGAAAAAGAGAATTACATATTAACAGAGCGAACAGATCACTAAACAAAAAACAATTAAATAGCACAGCATCCATCCAACAATAACACCAAATCATGATGCAACTGCTGAGCGTGGGGTGACATACTAATCATGGATTAAAGGGACTGATTTGTGTCTCATGAGTATTCATAGGCAAAACCTGATATGTGGAAATTGAACTCGGGGAAATGTGTTTTGTAGGAAACATGAGGTTGTACTGGTGTCTGTGCAAAATGATGATGGCTTTTCTTGACTGTGCCCTATAGAGAGAGAAAAAATTTATCATTTTTTTCACTTATTTTCTTTTTCCATGGGGTTGTTTTCCTCCTCTCTATGCGACCTTTTTCCTTTCAGTTACTTCAGCTCAGAGTGTAGGAAAAGAAAAAGTGCTAATGGACCAAATTATGGCCCGGAGCAAGGAGGCCACCAATGACTTCAGCAGCACTGAGGAGGCCACCGCTTGACGTGCAAGTATGAGAGAGCAGTCTGACACAGCTAACTGGTTTCTTTTCCCCATTTTACAATTTGGAAAGTCCCTGATTCCCCCAGCTACATCCCCGTCTGACATTAAGCAGCAATGTCGCTGCAGGACTGATTACTAACATGGAGATCAGTCTTCTCCATCAGCCTCTGAGCTGCATCTTCCATTCGGCACAGTGAAAAAACCCAGCGCTAAGGCAGCACGTTTCTATGATCTTGATGGAGCTTGTACCTTAAACTTCAAAGGAGCTTAAACAGTGGGAAAGCCCCTGTGGAAAATCCAGTGTTTTCATGTGCGAGTCAGGTTTTCAGTCATGTATCAGTTGTTATTTTCAGCGGCTGGTGTTTCATTTCTGCACAGAAGCAAATGTAAAAAAGCGAGCGAGCGATTTATAATGGACTAATCGATGCTGGTGGTGGATTCGCTGGTGCCTGTGCACTTAGCCTTGCCGATGATCAGAAATTTCTCTTGAGGGCAGCATTTCTTACAGAGATGGATGGCTTTATTTTCCATCTTCCAAATGTTTACCGGCACAGCCAGACCCGCTCCAGCCCTGCTGCTGGCAGAACAGGGGCATCACGAGCAGGGGGAGCAGCCCAGAACCCAGCCACCACCCCCTTCCCACTGGGACCAGGATATGCACCTAAACCAGGTGACAAACACAGCTGGAGATGGCTGATTAGCTGCACGGCCATTAGCAAATCATGAGGATTTAACTTTCCTGTGACCAGAGCATGTGAAGAATATAGCTGAGGTTAGAAAGAAAGCGATAGTGAGCAGAGGACTGAAGAACTGAAGCGGCGTGAACAAGACCAGAGCAGGAGCAAAGGGAGTTCCTGCAGGGAGCAGTCCCAGAAACCTGGATATTACACAGGATAAGCTGAGGAGCTTTGCATCAAGGAAACCTCACAAAACTCCATGCCAGGCGGGATGCCAGGAGCTCAGTGTTTATCAACAAAGCTGTGGAGACAGTTGTATGTAGAGCTAGCCTAACACCCGAGCTCCAAAATAGGCGCTTCTGAAAGCACGCTGAGATAAACCCAGGCCATTTTTGGAAGATGGCCTCTTCTTTTTCCCCTCTGGTTAGCTCCAGACTGTCTGGAAACTGATATTCGTTTTCCTTATGTGACTGTAAATCAGAAACAAAGTTTGCAAAGGCAAGAGGGTGGCATGGTACTGGGCTGGGATGCTTGAGAGCCATCCTTTTGGTTAATATTAAGGGACATAAAGGAGAGGTAGGTCATCGTGCAGCCTCCGTGTGCTCTGTAACACAGAATCTTGGCCTCATGGCCGCTCAGGGGCCTCCTCTCACCTCCCCCTCCTATACCAGGGCTCTGTTCCCAGCTGCAGAGCTCTGTACTCTCTTGGGGGAAGCGAGATAGGTCCTTATTTTCAGGATGACAAAAAAAGAGCTGCAAAAAACATCTTAAAGGCTGCCCCTCCCCCTCTGCTCTGCAAGTAAACATCCTCTCTCAGGTGTGCCCTTACCATATCAAAAGCTGCTTTCTTTTCTGTAATCATCAGCTTAATACTAAAGAAACTGCAGCACTGCTAATAGCCAGTGACCCATAAATGCAATACGGCACCAAAGGTCACGGAGTTATCTCATGCAACAAACTCCCTTTTGATAAATTGGTACAGTTCCCTGGAATATTCTTACAGTGATTTTAAGAGTCATAACATCTCACCACGTGCTGCACCAGCTCTCTGACATGCAGCTAAAAATAGCAAGTGCTGCAAAGCCGGGGAGAGCAGCTTCCAGCTCAGCCCCAAGCTGAAAATCCCTGCTGCTCTCATCACTGTTTTGATTTCAGCACACCTTGAACACAAGGTTAAACCAAGAGGGCTGGGTACGAGGCCGGAGCAGGCAGGGAATGGGAACAAGGAGGGTGAGATGCTCAGAGCTTTTTGTCTGATTCCAGAAGGAACTGAGATGCCTGGGCCATTTTATTGTGCTTCAGTGAGTTCCCTCAGGCCCAGTCCTGGGTTTGGCCAGGATGACCTTGCAGTCCGACACAGGGCAAAGAGGGGGCTCAGCCATGGTTACATTTCAGAGCAGGACTGCCAGATTGCAACATGTTGCGTACTGCACAGTGCAGCAGAGTGAGCACCCTGCCATTTGCTGGGAATTTATACACAGATTGGCTTTCTCCTGCCTTTTTTTTTTTTTTTTTTTTTTTTTTTTTTAAAGGGATTATGAAAATTTAAGTGACGTTTTTTAAAGTGTCTTGTCTCTTCTGTTGTGTTTGATGAACCCTAGGCAAAAAAACAAAAACATGTTTGTGACACAGTCCTCTGCTTCAACCCATCTGCACATGCAGGTTTTGTAAGAGAGAAAAGTGCCATGGTGGGTCCTGCTGGGGACACAACAGAGTGATTAGCAGGTTGTGAGTCCCAGAAGCTGGAGAACCTGACAAATCCCAGCTTCTGCTTATTTTCCCCTAAGGATCTATACAACATTTGGAGTTAATGTTGGATGCATGCATTCCAGAAAGCTGGCCCCACTGGGTGAGGAGTTATATGGGTCACAAGAGGGTATCTCCAAGGTTCTCAGTGCCCAAACCCTTGGGTTAGATCACCAAAGCCACAAGCAGGGTTCCCTAATTCCGTGCAGGTCACTGCTAGCCCTGGGTCGAGCCTATGGGCACCGTGCAGCAGAGCTGGTGCTGCTGCAAGGAGAGGCTGCAGCCCAGACTGCAAATGAGGAGCTGTGCCTCCTGACCCCTCAGCATGGCCCCGCTCCTTCTGCAGGGCCAGCAGCCTAGCAGCAACTCCAATTAAAAAAAAAGAAAAAAAGGAAAAAAAGAAAGAACGAAATAAATGCATAAATAAACATGGATCCTCGAGACGCAAATTAAGGCCATACTGCAAGAGAAATGGAATCCAAAGAATGCAAACAGCCAAATACACAAACAAGCAACAAAAGAAAATCAATTATATTTTTGAGGAAATCACAAATGAGCAAACAAAACACAGAGTGCCTTCAGCCTGCAGTGCCTGCAGTGCCATCCCAGCTTGCTGGCCGTGGCCTGGCCTTCCTCTGGATCTTCAAGCTGCTCTCTGCCCTGTGGCTCAGAGACTAAAATGATTTAATTGCCGCACGTGGCTCTGTGTGACGGTCCTGGTACCATTTATTTTCCGTTAAGCCAAACTCTCAGAAGGGTGAAGTTTTCCTTTTCCTCGCAGCACCCACTTCAGAAGCAGCGCAGTTGTGCTCTCCTGGGCTGGGAGCGCCTTCCAAGATCTCACTGCACCACTTTTAATACAGACGGGATGGTTGAGCTGTTGGGAGGAGCTCATGGAGTCACCGGTTGGCTCCACGAGGGTGAAAGCAACCCTCAGAAGGAGAAGGGGCCTGGAGCGGGGATCCGGCCCTCACAGACCGTCCCTTCGGCTTGATGGCCTTTGTTTCTCTGCTGGCAGACTAATTATTCCCACCCACTCTGCAGAACTGCACGTGACCTCCGTGCCATGAATTATAGATGCCCGACACATCGCACCCAGCTATGATGATGATTTTTTCCACGAGCAAGCCATGAATTATGAAGAGGACGCTCTGCATGTCTAACATTGCCCATCCTGGGCGCGGGGCCGGGGCGGCACAGCCCCACGAGGCCATGGCGGGCTCTGTGTTTTTAGGGAAAATGAAGGACTCGGCGTGCAGATTTTGAGACACTCCCGTTAGGGCAGTGGGGGGCACGTGGCGCCGTCGGAAGCGCTCAGCCGCAGCCCCTGCTCCCACACCAGCGGCCTCCCCTCACCGCCATGCGGGAGAGCCGGCCCCGCCCCCTCCTTTTTTTTGGCTTGCGCCTCTCTTCGGAGCTGGCGGCAGCGCGCCGCGAGCTGCGCGGCTCTTCTAGAGCGGCGGTACCGTCGGCAGCAGCCGGGCAATGCCCGCGCGCCGCGGGTGACGTCACCGTGTTATTGACTTTCCAAGTCTGAATGACTGAGCACCAGGGAGGGGGCGGGGAGGCCGCGCCGCGCGGCGCCCGGCCAGGCGAAAATGGGCGCGAGCGGCTGAGCGGGGGAAGGGCGCGAGGCGGCAGCCAGAGGGGGGGATGGGAGGGGGCGGGGTGTGGGGGCGGGGCCGCTCCCCCTCAGTCCGGCCCCGGCGGGAGGCGCCGCGAAATGGCGGCCGGGAGCGGCCCGGCTCTGAGGTGGCCGCGCCGAGGCTGGGCCCGCTGGCACCGGGCGGTCGCGGTGCTCTGGGTGCCACCGCGCTCTCCTCGCCTCCAGGCCGCGCCGGGCGCGCTGCCCCGTTCTGCCCCGTTCTGCCCCGTTCTGCCCCGTTCTGCCCCGTTCTGCCCCGTTCTGCCCGCGTGGCCCCACCGCTGGCTGAGGGCGCAAGGCCCCTCCACCCTCAGAGGGCCATTTGGCCTGCAGAAGGGCAGGAGGCAGGGAGGCCTCGTTGCTCCTTGCTGCTCCCTGAAAGGCTGTAACAAGGTGGGAGCTCGCCTCTGCTCCCAGGTAACAGCCATAGGATGAGAGGGACCTGCTTTAAGTTGTGCTAGATGGGTTCAGGTTGGATATTAGGAAACGTTTAATGTCAGAATGAGTATTGATTCATTGGCATGGGTTGCCCAGGGATCTGGTGGAGCCGATGTCCCTGGGAGTGTTAAAGAAACGTGGAGATGTGGCAGTGAGGGATGTGGGCAGCAGTATGGTTGGATGGGTTGGGTTTAGACTTGATGATCTCAGAGGTGTTTCCCAACCCTAACGATAGTGTGATTCATTTCTAGGTGAGTGTGGTGCTGCCATTGTGATCAGCAGGCATCCAGTGTGAGCATTCAGCGCAGCTATCTGCAGACAGGTTCAAATTGCAGGATATGGAAGCACCGAGGAGCAAAAACCCCAGTATTCATTTCAGTGTATGCATGGAGTGCTTAGAGCCCAGGCTGTCACCTACCACAGAACAGAGCACAGGGAGAAATGGCAGATTTGTGGCTCAGCCCTGATGTCCCTAACCAACAGGACATTGGAACAAGGAAGGCACAATGATACAGTTGCAGCAGAAAGAAAGGAAGACTTCTGTCAACGATTATCTATGCAAGCTGCAAAAGCAGAATTTGCAGTAGTTCTCCTGGGCCTGAGAGTGCTTCGTGAGGCGTGCTGAGATGGATAGGATTTGTAAACCGTGGATGGGTATTTCCTACAGTGCAGCGCTCTCGGCAGCGCTGTTCCACGAGGCTCTCTGTAGAAGACATATATGTTCATGAAAACATTTTATAGCCCTGTTGTGCTGGGATTAATATCAGATAAGAAAGTTCAGACCACGTGTACTTTGTTCTTCCCAGCACATTTCTAAGTCCGCAAATAGAAAGGAGCCCGTGGGAGCATATGACTATTAAGTAACTAATATGCTTCCCAGTTGATGCAATTTTGGCATTTCCTACAGGTTTCACAATAATTTACAGACTGTGCATTTCTTCAGAAGCAGACAGCATCTGTGTGCACTTTGAAAGATGGTGTCTCAATCTACAGATACACAGCTGTGAGTGATGTGCCTGGGTATACACAAGCTGCAAGTCAGCACTGTATGTGCTGTTACACTGAATGCCACTGAGTGAGCCTGGTGGTACTCACCAAACGTGGTTTGCTTTCCCTTCACATTGCCATAGGGGGTACCTGATAAAGCACCGCACCTCCTTGCAACAGTGATGTTTTGTACTGGACAAGAGCAGCTTACACTGCATTACACATTGTGTTGCCATAGCCAGCAGTGCACACGTGGAGCCTTTCTGTCTGCCTTGGGGAACTTTTGGTAAGTTTAGGCCATGCCCTGCTTTGATGGAGTCAGTGTCTGAGCCAACCAAAACCACACGAGCTGTGCTCCCAGGAAGGAGTATGGTAAGCTGAGTGGGTTGCGGTTAAGCTCTTAAAAGGGGAACTGAAATCGCTGTGCTGAACATGTTTTGTTTTATATTAGGCTTATAATTTTAGGTCTAATGTTTGGTTTGGAAGCTCAAAGCCATGCTTGAGCCTGCAGCTGCCAGCTCAAGAAGAGGCTGTGGTGTAATAGTCATTTAATTCCTCCGTGCTGTAATCTGATGGTGGGATGTGCTCCCAAGCTGCTTTTAGGTCTGACTAGGGAACAAAATCAATCACAGAATGCACATTACAAGAAAAGTGCTGTTGGTGTCAATTACCTAAGCTCTGTGAACGTAACTCTTCTAATTTCCTGTTAAATCAGTAATGTTACCAATCTTAGTCTATTATTTTAATTAGGACTGTGACTGCAGTTGCTAGGAGCCGAGCAAGTGCAGACAAATGTGAATGTGTAATTAGTCCCACAAATGAGTGGCAAATGGAACGTGTCAACAGCACGGGTGGTTACAGCATGGGGTGCAGCAGGAGGCTGGGCGCTTAGGGCCAGGTTCTCATCCTGTTGGCCTCAGCACCAGCCCAGCATGACTCTGCTGAGCTCAGAATCACCCCAGACGTGAGCAGGGGGTTGGAGATTCTGGGTCTGGCCCACAGTCATCGTGCTTCCTTGGTGCTGCACCGCGGGCTATTTTTAAAGCACCAATGTGACCAATCTGGTCAGTTATTTTTGCTGGGATGTTAACTGTACACCAAATGCTGCAGGCTGCTTGGAGGACGTGGGTGATCCCAGCGCCAGCAGGTGTCAAATTGCAGCCCTCCAGCAGAGCTGCAGCTCCCAGAGCAGGCAGGGAATGTCTTGGCTCCCTGCTCTACCTTTCGAGCTGAGGAAGAAACTTCCCGGCTTCGGTCCCATCTGACTGCCTCGTGCACCCTTCCGTGTTGACAAGTGTGACAGTGCACAGGCAGCATTCACTACTGGCCTTGCTCAAAAAACAAACTGAGGACAGAATCCCTGGCTAAACATAAAGCCAAACGGGGGGAGAAAACAATGTGGCAACACAGCTCAATCAAAATTAAGAATGAAAATCTTAATTTGCTGATGGTTTATGACCTGGGCTGCTTGCAGCAAGCACCATATGCCTGGAGGTCCAGCCTGCCTCCAATACAAGTGCAGAATGGCACAGGAGGGAGAATGCTGCTCTTATTAGCACTTGGCTATCGGTCAGCAGTCCGTGCTCCACAAACAAATGCACGGGCTTGGTGCATGTCATCCCAGTTCACATGTTACAGAAATAACACTGGACTGGAACCAGAGTTAACACAGCTGAGGTTTGGGATGCTGCTGATTTGGAGGACAGAGGATGGCAGAACCTCGTTGGGTGCTACCTGCTTTTCGAGACAGAACTGATCTCTGCAGCTCAACCTGTCATCTGCACTCTTGATTTCCATGCATTAGTGGATCATTCTCTCACTTCACTTAACAAGGTACTTCTTTTGGAACAAATGGATTCAGAAAATGTCAGAGGTTATGTGAATGTTAGATTTATTTTCCAAGACAAAAATGTTACAGAAATAGTTGATGGAGAGGAAATACTGTGAGGTTTTCATTTGAAGGTTGTTCTCAGGGGATCACGCACACGACTGCTGGGCTCTCCCTTCCTGGCAGTCAGTGCAGGAGTTGTGCAGCATGGTACAGCATGGGGCACATGTGCTCGTGCCCTTTTGCTCCTGTTTGCCGTGGGAATGTGCAAAGCAGCTGCCCTGCACTGGGCACTGCTGGCTGGGTGAGCTCCTTTTAGTTGAAATCTGGTACCTCGGGATTGAGGCCCTTGTGACGTCAGGTGTACATAGAGTCATCCATAGCCATAAGATTGCACAGCTAGCTTGTAATGTGCATGTTAATAAGGCTATTAAGGTTTACAAATATTCTGTTCTTCCTTACAGTTTATAATTTAATTAATTGTCAGTTAATTGTCTTGTTTTCCCCTTGTGATTGATGTCACTGAGTGGGATTAGGCAGCATCAGATTATAGAGAAGGCAGCAGTGAATGCAGCATCCTATGATGGTATGAAAGGAGATGTTTTTATGGACAAATCCTTTCCGACATGGATGAATACCTCAGTGAGATATCACAGGGTATCAGCTCCATACATATTGTAATGGGATCATTAGTGGAGGTACCAGCTGTGTGAGGTTTGTATTCACAAGCCACAAGTCAGCAGTATCAGAGAAATATTCTCTCCTTGGAAATGTTTGCCAAGTGTAAATCTTTCCCTTTTTACAGAGCCAATGCTCAGTTTATATAAAGTGGGAAAATACTCTATTAGGCCCATGGGACTGCTCCAGCTACCCCTGAAGTCAGAAACGACAGGGGAGCCTTTGGCTTCTGTGGTGGAGGAAGGAAACCTAAAAGCAGTCCTTTTCAGTAATATTCCCAGGGGGAAAAGCAGAGAGGAAGGTCTTTCATCAAAGGCAGGTGATGTGTGTGTGAGCTGGGCAGCCCTTGTATGAGAGGCACTTTCATTCCTAGGCAGGAAGGGTGTGAAGGCTTCCATCCTCCCAGCGCAATTTGCTGGCTCTCGCCAGGTCTGTTCTCACCTCCAGATACACATTTGCACCAGAGCATCCAAACAGGCTGCCAGCAACACTCCTGCAGATGCTGTTCTGCATGCAGGCTGGTGCAGGTCTTAATCACGGCAGTCCAATGGGTCACCCAGCTCCAGGTTGGCTTTTAACCTGCCCTCCGTGGAGCATCAAACTGGAGGTGCTATAGAAATTGCTTCAGGCGTTTTTCCTTCCCCAGGCATTGTGGATGAGCAAGAGCAGCACTCTCTGGTTGGAAGGGCACACCGACAACTCTGGAGCCAGCCACAGTGCCAAGCAAGGGGATTCAGGGTAAATGAAAACCTGGTCCTGTGTGACTTTTGACCAGGCTTTGATGTCATTTCAGCAGAATAAAGCTGGAGTGATTCCAGTGACTTTGATGTGAGTAAAATCAGACTCTGAAACTCTGCTGAACAGAAAATAACCCGTATGTTCCCGTCTGGGTGGGTGTGCAATGAGTTAGAACCCCTGCATAAATCAGCACAAGCTAAATAGGTTATTTCTGAAGCTGTAATCAGAACAAGGAGTCAGCCAAACCACATCTGTCTCTTTTAATTCATTCCTTCCATTTTGGGGACTTAGCCTTTAGAAACAGCTATCAGTGATTACATAAAAGAGATTAGCTAACATTTCTGCATAAATCAAGGCCAACGCAAGATGTTTCCTGCAGGCGTTGCGAAACCCACGGCTGGCAGAGGACAGTGGTGCAAGGGCTGGGTAGGGCCAGGCAGAGCTTTACTGCTGCTCCTGCAGCAGTGCACAAGAAAACACGTGTGGGATGAGGCATGGTCTGCCCCAGGTTCACGTGGTGGGTTTTTTTAATGCGAGCAGGTTTTCTAGCCAAGATACATGACAGAAACAATGAAAGAAGAGAGGGGCAGGAGTACCTTATTGTAGACCAGATTTCCATGTGCGAATGCAAATCAATCTTGTTGTTAAAGAAAGAGCCAAGCCAGAATGTGTTGCAGCTACTCTCTTAGCGCAGTTGCTAACAAAGTGTCTTGATGTGAACACTGTTGTGTGACTCAACAAATCTTTTTGTTTGCTGCTTCTTTTTTTGTTTTCTTCTTCATTTCAATGTGATTTCATCATTTTTGCTCTGCTAACACGAAGGGTGAGGCTTAGGGTCACGGAGTTGGAATTTCCCTTCCAGTGTTGTCTTACTGCTTGTCTCCTATTCTTTCTTTTTTAGCAGATCTATGCTGAGGTTGGTGGGGAAGGCTCAGCAATTCTTTCCCGTTTGATCTGCCCTGGACTTAAGTTCTTTACAGGGAGAGTGGTGAAGTACTGGAACAGGCTGCCCAGAGATGCTGTGGATGCCCCATCCCTAGAGGTGTTCAGGGCCAGGTTGGATGGGGCCCTGGGCAGCCTGATCTAGTATTAAATGGGGAGGTTGGTGGCCCTGTATGTGGCAGTGGGGTTGGAGATTCGTGATCCTTGAGGTCCCCTCCAACCCTGGCCATTCTGTGATTCTGTGGACTGGAGACCATTTTACCCTGTTCTGTCCTTCCACTCACCATCAGTATGTTCACATCCAAGCTTTCCTACCAATCCTTTAAGCCAGAAACACCAAAAGTAGTCTCGAGTTTTTCATTCTTTCATTTCTGAGGAATTGAATTTGAGACACTGCTGCTGAGTTTCAGTGCTGCCAAATAGCAGGAGGTCTGTTAGCTGCTGAGTGCTCACTGCTTCTCAGAGTCATGGTATTTGTTGCTTAGAGTTCTGCTGAAAACGTTAGGAAGACCTGGGAAATACTGAAAAGAGAATGTATCACTTAGAAAGAAAGGAGTGTGAATCTAAGTTCAATTTCAGGTCGGCTCCTTAAGGATGATGAAACCAGCTACCTAAAAGCGTTTAGTGCTTTCAAAAAGAAAAAAAAGAAAGCAAAAAGGTCCCCATTCCCTATTGAAATGCAGAGGAAATACATGCCCAGGAATATATCTGAAAATGAAGCTGGTTATCTCTCTTCATCCTTTGATCTCAAGTGTCTTTTGAAATCTGGCCTCCAAGTGATATGCGCAAGGATGCATGAAATCAAGCACTGAATCTTTATCTCCTCTACTTGTGCATCTCTGCACTGTGATTCACAACACAGATCCATTCTTCTCCAGGCCTATTTCTGACTCACAGTGATCGAGTCCCAGAAATAAGGATGCTGAGCAGCATCATGGAGTGGGGGATCGCCTGATGGCAGACACCCTCATCTGCTCTGGGCTCATCTGTCTGGGCTGCAGCTGCATTTGGCTCTGGATTCTCCCCAGAAGTCTGAAGAAAATAAAGATCTGCCCCTGATCCTTGACCTGCATCGCAGACCGTGGATCAAGTCATTTCTCAGCTAGCACCCATAGAGAATCTGAGAGCTTCTCATGCTGGCAGTGCGTGAGTGAGGAGGGTGCCTGGAGAGACAACTGCTGATGTAGCGAAGGGAAATCTGAAGTTTCCCCTCTGCTTTTTCATGCATAACAGCATCTTTATGCCTCATTTCCATCTTCACAGCTCCTGCAATTTACATAATGAACATTTGCAAAGCTTGAGACCTAGGTTCACTTTGTATCACATTGACTGTAGATGACCTTCAGCATATCATCAGAAAAGTTTCCCAAGCGGTTTTCCCAAAGGGTAAGGCTATGAAACATAAGACCATCAGGAAAGGAGAAAAGGAGAATAAAATCAGATTTTGGAGATATCTGCCTTTCATAGATGTATTTTCTACAGCAGGGGAAAAAAACAGAATTTAAAAAAGGAGTTTGGGACTTAACAAGTAGCTTCTTTAAAGCCAGTATTGGTAGACACCCAACAATAAAGTAATTTAATTAGGTTTGCTTTTCCAGATCTGCAGAAAGAATACTTCCATTGCAGAATGCATTTGAAGAAGTGTTAAATTCATAAAAACTAAAACCAGAGAGATGGCTTTATTTGCATTCCTTCATAAACAGTGGCTGTAGATGAGTGTATCCATTTTGGCCACCTGATCAGGTGCTACAGCATGAAAAATCTAATGGCACGTATGGGGCAGTGGAGGCAAAGATTGAAGACGAAGGAGGAATCTTAACCTCAAAGGTCAGAGCAGGGCATCAGGGTACAAACAGGCACCTGCAGCCTGTTGTGCCTTTGTGAAGGTGTCAGGTGCAGCTGTGATTCCTCCTGCTAGCAGTGGGCAGTAAGCTGGGGATGATAAAGCAGGAGCTGGGGAACTGAGGCCCATTTTCTCTGGCGCCCCTCCACAAAGCACTGCTCTCATCAGCCCCTGTCTGGTGGTCCTGGCAGTTGTATAGCTGCTGTGCTGTGTGTATGGCACAGCGTGTTACACCAATGTGGAACAGTGGCAGAGCAACTTCTCCAGTTGTCATTTGAGTGCTAGGTAAGCACAACTCAGGGATAATCTCTAATCTAATGAGTGCCTGTGAGTTGTCTTCCACTGTTTGTGCTCTCCAGCTGGCTGTTGTTCACTGCAGTAACAGAGGGTACTTTGAAAGAAGACATGCCTTTTACAACTGACTCGAGGACTATAGAATTACTTTATATAGAAAATTAACTGAAAGTTGAAATAGAGAGGCTTATTTTGGTGATAAAGGAAGGAGCTCATGTTAATTGTCATAAGACTCCTCAGATAAAATGGATGTTATGCACCAGCACGATAGGTGTGCTAGGAACGGTCTGGCACCGTTCTCATCACCACAGACCAAGTGTGTAAAAAGTACTGCTCTAAGCAATAAGCACAAGCTGGTAGAAAGAAAGAATTTTTGATTCCTTTGTTCTTTTAGAATGGCACCTTGTGTGTTCTTTCTGGGCAAGCATGTGTGTTTACCTGCTGCTGATGCGTGGTTGCCGTCAGCTTGTATTTTCTGGCCTCTTATGTATTGCAAGTTTATCAGTGTATCCTGTGTGGCTTGATGCTACCCCTAGAAGGTCAGCTGCAGCTTGGTGTTCCTTACCAGCTTCTTTCCTTCAGTGTGGTCTGGCTTTCTCTCTGATTGTTAGCAGAAGAGAAGTTCAGAAGACAAGTTGCATGTTGCAGAATTTCAGCCATGGGACCAAAAGTGAAATGGAGCTGGTGGGGAGGGGCACCCAGCTGAGGTCCCTGCGGGAGGGATGCTTTCTCCTTCCATCTTTTATTTTTTAATGATACCATATAGTGTTTAATAATTCAATATATACATAATCCAAAATAGGCTCACTAATTAACCTTTGTTTTGAGAAATTTAATTAATGCTCAGTCTCTGTTCATACTCTAAACAGTTTGGAGTGGGAAAGGTGCCACGGGGAAAGTGTGACAGAATATGTTCAGTATTGAACACCTTCAATTATTTAAGCAGAAACGTGGGCTGGACCAATTAAGGAAAAAAAAAGAAAGTTGTTATACAGTCCTGCGTGTGCTAAAATAATTGCATGTGGTGTTCCCAAACTCTCATCCCGCAGCAGAATGGTAAAGCATTAGGCAGCTACATGGAGGAGGCAGTCTGGCCTGGGAGCGTTTTTGCTGCTCGTCAGGAAGCCCTGAACCTGGAGCTTGTTAAGCTGGAAGCGAAAGGAAGGAACCCCAACTCTGTTGCTGGCAGTGCTGCCCACCCTGCCTGGGTAAAACTGGGCTCTGCATCCCATTCTGTGTCCCAGAGAGATGATGAATTTTCTGAAAGGTCAGATGCTGTGCTGTGACTCACTGTGCTAGTCCTCTGCAGCCCAAACGCCTTCAAAATACATCACTGTATGATAAGAATTTTCTCCAAATGCTCAAGCTTTAATATTCTTTCCCAGCTGAACTGTAAATAAAATTATTTCCTAAGAGCACTTATTTGAGCTTGATTATTAAATACATTGCCAAAATCTGGTCGGTTAATATACTGCCTGCTACTTGAGCTGAAGTATCTAGAAGACAAAGAAAGAAGTAAACGAAAAGGAAATCAACATTTTGCTAAATTGCATGTTTTTAAAAATCCCGTAATTGAGGCTGCTACTTCATTTCCATTTGTAAAACAGATTGAGTTCCCTTTCCATCTACTAATGGATTTGGTTTATCTCTGATACTAATTGCAGCATTTGCGTGGCTCACACAGGCTGCTCGTGACAGGACGTTGAGTAAGGAAAGTCAAAGTGCTGCAGCTGTGCTGTGGGGTGTCATTTGGGAGCAGTGATCAGCACTGAGCTCTGCTGAACTTCAGGCCCTTGGTCTCCTTCCTGTGGCTCCAAAGCCTGGGTCAATCAACCAAGATAAACTTGTTAATTTGCTGTCAGGATTATGTGCCTCAGGTCTCACTTGAGAAGCAGTGGGAAGGTTCAGGTGATAATAAGGCGATACCAGACAGTCTGGATGTTTAATTAAACTTGGCCGTGCCCTCTTTGACCTGTGATGGGCTGGAAATGTCACCAGAACAAAGGTTGCTCGTGAGGTTTGCAGGTCTACCTGTGCTTTGCAGGGTTTGTGATGTAGGTGGGGGTTTGCACCATTTTTCCTCATGTTTTCACATCACCTTTGGGACGGGAATTGTGTTCTGAATCTCTGGGGGGAAAGAAAACGTGTGTGTGTGATGAATAAACCTTTTCTTTGAATCTGCTATAGCAGATGAATTTGTGTGCTTCTGAATGAAGCAACGTGTGTGATTCTGGATCTCATGGTAAATGGAGAAAACACACTGTTAACATCCTAGCCAGTGTTCAGCTCCTAATCAGCAGCAGGGCTGCTCCCAAGCTCAGGTACAAACTGTGTGTGTTGCTGGGTGGGAGGGCAAGCAGCTTTCCGTAGCGTCATCCCCAGGAACGTGGGCTGAACCCTCAGCAGCAAGCAAACCGAGGATTCACGTTTTGGCTTCCGTTGTTTCAGTCTACGTTTACAAACAGAGGCTTTATTATTATTTTTAAGGTGCTCCTGAAAGCAATCCATCAGATTCCCAGGGAGTTCAGTGTGGCAAAGGAAGCCCCAGCTACAGAGTCGCCTTTGTGGAGCAGGTCTGTGGGCGCTCTGCCATCCGCGCAGCAGGAGAGCGTTGTAATAATGACACCAACATCTACCAGATGTCTTCTGGAGGATTTTGTTTCAAGATGCATGGCTGCTAGTTCACAAGAGTGCGTGGGGGGTTTTCTGCCCTAATATACATGATTTGTTTAAAAACTTTGCAGGTGTTAGAATTTTTATTGAAGTCAGAGAGCTGAGAAATTATATACAGTCGGTGAGGTAATGGCTTTCTCCTCTCAGATGGGTGCAGAGAGTATACACAATCTGTATTGAATAAGGGGCAGCTGTGTTGCCAGCACAATTTTATACATCTGAAAACTAATCCCAGCCATACCAAGCCGGCTTTCTGTTCCTGCAAATCCTTGCGGACAGCAAGAAAATCCACCGATTGCTTGCTGCTTTCCTCCAGAAGCTTGCAGGGCAGACCCTCCCCATGGCTAGTGGTGGTAGGGGACCTCTTGGTGCAGCTCTGTTTGAGCCAGCACCACATCTGGCCAGCTGCAAAGGAACTCTAAGCCCCCCAGCTCTTCCCACAGCCCGCAGCCGTGCCCTGACAGCTGTAGGGAAGAGCTGGGGTATTAGGGCTTGCAGTGGCTTTGGGGAGCAGGACAGCTGCTTCCTCTGTCATCACATCATGCAAGGATTTTGTTTCTTTTCCTCTTTCTCTGGGCTTGATTCAGCCTGCTGAAGCTGTAACCTGTAGAGATTTGAGATTTTTTTTATTATGATTTTTATATAGGTAGCTTGTAATGTCAGGATATGAGGTTGAAAGGGCAAGTCTGAGTCAACCCTCCAATGAATTCTAAGTATTTCCTTTCTACGTGGATGAGATCCAAAAATTTATCTTGGTTCAATAAGCCCCACTTATTTCTGATGCTCGTTCACATAGACTTTGAATCCTTTGTGTCTGCAGAAGAGGGCTGGTCATTTGGGTTCAGCACAGCTCTTTCCTGAGAGCCTGGGATGTGTAGAGTCAGCAGGGGAAATATTTTGGGGTGGCAACTGAAACAGGCCATATTTCTTTATATTTTAGTATATAAAATGTATATTTAAATAGTATATGTGCAGAAGGTGGTGCAGACTGGGGCCTCTCTGTCAGGGCCCCCTGCACCCAATTGTTGTTCCTTCTGTGTCCCTGGGCTGGGCATGTCCAATAGGGTCTCTCAGCTGCCTGAAGTAAATATTTCCTTATTTCATTCCAGGATGTCTTTCCCCCTACCACTGAATTTTGCTCAGCATAATGATTTCAGGGCACCACTTTCAATTTCCTCTACAGGGCCAAAATTAATACTATGTTATGCCATAGTGCAGCAGAGAGAGGCTTTAAGCATCCACCAACACTATGCATATTTCAAAATAACCTAATGGCTTCTAAAACCCAATACTGCTAAAAACCACTGCCACAGTCCACAGTAAATATCTGTGGTGCCTGCCTGAACTGCACCAGTGGGAGAACAATGCTAGTTGGTGCCTGTCACCATCCAACATCTGAGTTGGAAGAGGTCTGCAAGGGTCATCAAATCATTGATTGAGAGGTGCTGGTTCTCATTTTCTGTCCATCTGCATAGTGCAGCTCACTTAGGGGCTCACTTTCTCTGTCCCCAGGCCTGGTGGGCAAAAATTAAGGATTTCAGTTTGTGCCTTTCTGCTCATGCCTTGCCCTTTACCAGGGAGATCCTGTTTTGTTTTGAGAAATACATTTAGGTGATAGAAAGAGAGGAAAGTTCATCAAAACACTACGTTGTAACTGGGGTCCTTGTGGCTGCCTCCTGCTGTCTCAAGGGAATTTTGGCCATCTACAGCTCTTCCTCCGTGGCTCGTTGCGACCAAACAGCACCACACAGACTCAAAATGGTGACGGATGGGCAGGTAGAGGTCAGCTGGCCACCCTGGTTTATAAGAGCTCTTGCTCACTGTGTTCCAGAGCTGCTCAGGCTTTTCATTCATTTAGATGCCGGAGAGCTGTGCTTAAGTGCTGGTGTGGGCTGCTTGTTGGAGCAGGAAGCCGCTCCCTTTATCCTCGCTTGATCTTTGGGAGTTAAATATGTGCAGTGCCCTTGTTGGCAATAAGAGCGTCACAAGGGGTGGGGGAAAGAAATGTTAACACGGATGTTTACCTTAACTTGTTGTTTTGTGTGGACTAGGGAAACAGGGGAAGAGAGGAGCTGAGGAACACAGTTCTGCAGAGCAGGGAAAAAAAACTCCCCGAAAGCTTGCAGAGGTTGTGTCAGATTGGATCTGTAATTCTCTTGATTTTTGCAGCGGCTTTTCTTTGTCCTAGCATTTTCTTATTGCTATTTAAGCTCACCATTCTATTAAGAGAGAAAGATAATTGCTTTTTCTTTCTTCTGCTGGAGCTCCTCAACGTGATTAAGATATGGAAAACAAATGACTGGATGTAAGGGTGATGTAACGGGTAGAGACAAGCCAAAGGTCACTGTGGCCCAGTTTAGAAACCGTGGCACTTCTCCAGGATCTGTTTCTCTTAATGCGGTGATTTGTTTTTATATATTGCTCTCTATAATTATCATCACGCTATGTTCTCGCTGGCTCTAGGTTCAATATAATATAAATCCAGAATTAGTCTATTGAAGTCAATGTCAGATACATTTGCTTTAACAACCAAACTAGGTCCTAGTCTTGTTTATCCTACTGTCGCTCCAAAATAACTCCACCAAAGTAAATACATCTCTCTCAACAGGGTTTTCTGAAAAGCCCTTGTTGTGCTCCTTGGCTACCCCTCCCCCCCCTTGTGCTGCACTGCATGCTGCAACACTGCTCACTTGTTCATCTTGCTATGGCTTCAGACTCAGCCTTGCTTTAAGCCCATCTGTGTTTGCCCAGGCTGAAGGAGCAAGGATGTCTTGGTTGGAGCCATCTCCTCTGTGCCATTGGCGATGCAGGCTGGCATTTAGGTGCAACCTAAACTTTTAAGGCAGATCTTCGATCGGACCAAAAAGTAATACTCTTGAATTTAGAAGATTTAAACCCCAGATTTATTTGTAATACTGGGTCTAGAGACAACTTTTAAAGGGCCTGAGATCCCTTGGTTTCTTTACTGGGCTGCTCTGGTGAGCCACACAAGGCTGTGGTTCTTGGGAGCAGATGAAGGAGCTGACTGCCTCTGATCATCACCAGCCAAGCTGGATCTTTAACTCATGTTTATGATCTCCAGCCACCAAAGCCAGAAACAGGGCGGTCGTGTGTGCTGATCCCTGACTGTGTTCCGGGGTCTCAGCTGTCATCCAGGGATCTGAGTGCTGAGTTTGGAGGTGAAGGTGGAGAGGCTCAAAAGAATATGGCTAAATTTGGGGAAAGCCACAACAGCTCTGTGAAAACTACAAAAGGAGAGTAAGAGGGCTGTGAATATGGGAGGTGATGCTGAGGGCTGGGGAGGCAGCGGGCAAGCAGCCAAGCTGAGGTTGAGAAAACCTCTGCAGGCTGGAGAACAGCCACACAGCTGGAAGCCATGAGGGCCGTGGTGTGGGAGCAGGAGGGCAGGCACACGCTGTGGTGTGATGCTGGGTGCTGTGTCGGTGCTGGCAGTGCAAGGGCTTGGCCATGCTCAGGTTTGCTCCTACGTGAGTGGGTGGTCATGGCGCTGACCTGCGGCGGGCTCTGGGAGTCTCTTCTATCTATCTGATAGGGCAGAAAATAACTTCCAGTGTTTGTTTCTGATAATTTGGTGGAATTTTTGTGTCGTCGAGGGCAAACATCAGTTTTCTTCTTTTCCTTTCTCAGACAAAGACCCTGCACGTCTAGGGATGCCCAGATTGCTCAAACTTCTCTGCATTTTCCACAAACTTTCTATTCGGTACATGTGCAATAATTGCACTTCACAGTTATGTGCTGGTACTTGATAAGACAGCTGCAAAAAAAGCTATTTTCCGATTTTCAGATACAGCAGTTTATCTCTAATGTGAGTTTTTACTGGCAGTTAAAGAAGTTCCTAGAAAACTGTTCCAACTTCCCCCTCAGTACTAAGATGGTAGGAGGCAGATAAAACTTATCATCTGCTAATAACCAGCAAAAAGCTTAGAATTTTTTTTAGCTGTAAACTGGGGCCGTTCATTTTTTTGAGATGACCACAGATCACCTCTACCCAAGCAGAGGATGTTAGCCCTACCAAACCCAGACTGGAGGATACAGTGTTTTGGCTGAAAATTTGAAACCTAAAGATGTGGGGCAAAAGACTCCCAAAATTCATAGTTTTGATTTGGAAATGTCATTAAGAGGGGATAAAGGAAAGTGCAGGAGGACTTCAGCCTGGCCATACATCCCATACTATCCTGCAGCGCTCTCTCAAATGGGAATAAAATGTTCCATTGCCATATGAGGGATGAGGTAGGGCCTGGGAGCCATTTATTGTTACACAGACACTGATTTTTCCATAGGAAAGCAATCTTTTTCTCCTAAGATTTTAGCTGGAAGAAAAAAAAATTGCCATAAAACCTTGCATGTGCTGGCTGTGTGCATTGCTTCAGAACCCAGAGCTCCTGCTCCCTCCCTGAGTGCCCCAAACCAGCAATATCCTACTGGCTTCTTCTCGCCATTAAAATTCAAAACACAGCCTTTCTCTCCATTCCTGTTCTCAGATGACATTTAAACCTGTCAGCAGTTACAACTGGTGTCATGTAATCTCTGTAACCAATGCAAAAATTGCTCTCTTGCTTCATGATGGCCTCTAAAAAAAGAAAGTGCAATGGAAAGAGGATGGTGAGTCTTCCACAAGCACTCCAAAATGCCCATCTGCTGCTTTCTGTATTTCTTGGTCTGAAAGCATTCCCACCACTCCTTCTCTCGGACAGCAAAATAAACCTGCTCCGTAGTTAGCAATCTGCTGTCCCAAAGTGCAGAGAAAGAGCTTGGTTTTGCTGGATCCCATTTGGCCATGAGGACAGACAGCCCATTCCCGCTGAGCCTCAGATGAGATTTCTTCCATGCATAGTTCAGCTCATTGGAGTGTGTTTCTGGATAAATATTCTTCAGACAGAAACAGTTTCATGTCTGCACACAAAGCCGAGCCGGCGAGCACACAGGCACGCGCTAATGCTGCCTGGAGCTTTGGGTGAGCACGCAATCATTTCAGTTGCTTTCTTTGCTCTGGGCGTAAGTTTGGCCACCGGTAAACAGTAACGTCGTATTGTTTATAGAAAGTGCTGCGGGTGATGGACGGTCCTGCCCGCCTGTTTCCATTTCCCTGTGATTAATGTATTCAAGCCTATAGCCATTTGCTTTTGTGAACTTCACAAACAAAAACTTGATGTTTTGGTACCGAGCTCAAATATGAGAACAATTTTATTCTCGATGCCAGCGTTTGTGATGCGAGAAGTGAAAGGCATCCAGAAATGCTGTGTTTTCACGGAATATTCTTCGGTCCCAAGATATAGCATTGTTCAAGCATTACAGAAGCAAAAACAATCCCAGTGCCTTGAAAGCTTTTCGTTCTGCCTCTGCTTCACGAAAACATGACTCAGGGCCAAATGGCTGATTGTATCGTATGATGTAACAAGGAGTTAGAGAGCTTAGCAGGGAATTAGAATAATGCGTTCTGTGTGTGCCTGTGTGAAGGGAAGGGGGGGCACAGTGGTTATTGGAAAGCTCTAAGTCTTTTTTGCAGCTATACGTTATTCACTTGCAAACCTATCCCTTGTTAAAACCAATGGGATCTGGTGTGTGCCAAGCTCCTAGCTGCCCAACTGAACCCAAGGTCAAGATCTTTTCATCTCAATTAAAGGCTGCAACATCCTCCTTGCTGGGGTGTGGAGGAAGCGAGCTGGGTAGGAAGGAAAGGATGAGCAGTGAAACCCCTCTGGGAGGGGAAGGAAGGATCTGGCCTGGCCTATGTCATCATAGCAAGCTAAACGTCTAGGGACGTTCAGGGCTTTCTGCTGGAGTGGGTGTTGTGCTGCGAGGAAGTGGCTGGTGGTGAGGTGTGAGGCTGCCTGTGCCGCTGGCGGATTTTGTTTTGCTTTCTGTCTTGGTCCTGTCAACAAGAAAAGGCATTAATTGTAAGCGTGAACTCCGAGACGAGAAAAAATCAAAGATGACCCATGTGCCTGGAGGCATAAAAACAGCTATGGAATTGTTCAGCTTATTTAATGAAATGGAGCAGCACAAAGACATAGTTAATGTATAGATTTATATATACAAATACAGCAACACTGGCACTCAGCTTGCTGCAAATTCTCAAATGGGGAAGCCTGTCTCCTGTTGGCTATTAGAAGGAGATTTGGGACAAAAGGTCCCATTGGAAACATCCTGCCTTTGTTGCAGTGCTGTGCTGGCAGAGTGGGAAGGAGTCTTTGGCACACTGCTCACAGCCTGAGGCTGGCCATGCTGGGTGCCAGGTCCCTAGGGTCTGGGCCTATCAGAACCCATGTGCCCCTGCCCCTCGGGTACCTGGGGTCTCGTAACTTCATGTATAACTTCCCATAACACTGGAGGAGAAATCCTCGTCCCCTGCTGTATCTGCAGGATAGACAGGGCTACGAGCTGGGTCTGCTGCTGTTTGCTCCCACTGCCTACATTCATGTATCACCATGCTTCTGTGTATCCATGCACGTATACCAGCCATGGGAGACTGTGCCATTCCTCCCCGTGCTGGCAGCACACTGGTGTTCCTTTTCAGCTGGTTATCTGCTTGCAGGGTGAGCAGGGCTGTCTCGCCATGTCTCTTTCCATCTCCAGTGATTCGTAGGAAAAATGAAATGCCTGTGTTGAACTATATTCAATGCTCATATCTGAAACACTGGGTTTGAATGCCAGTGCAAGTCATTAGGTCCTTAATTTTCTCTTTAATGGATTTTCTAATGCATCTGATGAGTAAATAGATGCTCAATAACAAATAGAAAATTCCATTTGTAATCTTGGTCTTGAAACGGCCATAATGTTGCCATTATTTATGTTTACAGAAATCCTGCAGACTTCCTGGGAGGTGCAATACATGCAAATGTTAGGATTGCTGGGACCCAGACACGTGCAACCTCAGCCCAGGCCAGTGTCAAAGAAACAAGTCAAGTACGTGCTCTGTTTTAGGAGCATGAATGATCCCATTGACTTCAGATTGGCTACGGCTAGACCCGAATGTATGTCGTGTT
This sequence comes from Lagopus leucura, assembly GCF_019238085.1. Classification (NCBI taxonomy): domain Eukaryota; kingdom Metazoa; phylum Chordata; class Aves; order Galliformes; family Phasianidae; genus Lagopus; species Lagopus leucura. Next base: position 5,951,401 of record NW_024962280.1, on the reverse strand, counting down.
TGCACAGAAAGATGATCCAGAAGGAACTGACTGTGCAGGAGCGGTGGGGCTGGGATTCATGTAGGTCTGCAGGAAAGGGCCAGCAGAAGGGCCACCCCATGCAATGTGTGATGCCCGATGCTCTGTGTGCTCCCACTTTGTGCAGGTGCTGCAATCTCTGGGCAGCTTCCTTCTGCCAGAGCTCCCTGCCTGGCTGCTCCAACAATCTGAGCCTCTCGGTTTGCAAGTACCATGTTTGTGCAGAGTAATGCGATTACACGCTCACATCAATTTGTGTAAAGTTGGCAGCGTCCTCAGTGAATATTTTTGTACCTCCAGCTTCTAAATGGTATTGCTCTTAACAGCAATGTATCATCATTAGTAGCGAGACTTTAGTGGATGCACGAGCAAAGTGTGATATTACTTCAACCTCTGAAAATACTGTGTGATAATTAGTCAGGCGTAGGTTCACTGTGCTTCCACATTACTTGCTAGAGACTAATGCAATGCCATGAGCAAGCTTTTGGTTACAGGGCAGCTGTAAGCCCAGCAGTGTAGTGCCTCCCAGACACCTCTTTTGGTGCAGCACCAAGTACTGACACATCAGTGCCTGAGGTGGGAAGCCAGCAAGACAAACCAAAGCTCCAGTCCAGTGCTGCAGACCCTCAGCCCAGACCTTGATTGATTTTTGGGTCTCATCCTGGAACTGTTATGAGGAGCAGCAGTGCTGGCTGTGCTGCTCCCTCCAATAGTGCAGTTATGTATTAATAGGGGACAGCGCTGGCAGCAGGGAAGGGTAGCAAAAGAACACATTTGTCTTGCTGTCCAGCAAGGTACGTAACAAATAGCAGTGCCAAGTGTAATCCTGCTTTGGTTAGAACTGTTACTTTGGTTTGTCATCGTTCATTGTTCGGAATACAGCTGCTTAATGACAGGATGTGGGAAATGAAGTTTTTTATGTCCTCGTGGACTTTTTAAAATAAAAAGTCCCGAACAATGGAGGGGAAGGATGCGATTGCACAGAGCAGTCTGACTGTGCTGAGATGCTGCAGAGATGGAGCTCTTGCCCTTCACTTTAAAAATAACCTGCTGTGTAAACCAGGGCAGCATCCACGCTGCAGCTTTGCTTACATTGCACAGCTGTTGCAGCTGCCCCTGTTCAGCACTTGGGTTTGATAAGAAGTGAAGAATAAAAGACAAATGCTATGGATCTGTGTGGGACTGTTGCTTTGTTGCAAGTGCCCTTGGTCCAATTCAGCTAGCAAGTGTTGTGTTCTTACCAGAAACGGGGAATGGAGGGAACTGGCTGTACAGTCTGGGGGCACGTGGAAGCATGAGAGGGACCAGCTGGAGCAGGGGCTGTTCCAATGCTGTTCTCATTTTTGTGTTCATTTTAATAATGATCTTCATATTTGTACAGGCTGTGATGTGGGTCCCCCCTTTGCATGTTCGTTGCTTGTTCCTGGCGGTGCAGAACGGCAAGCGGGCACATGATCCCTGCTCCCACTGGGAATTCTTTTATCTGGGTGCGCTGCGCATTATGTAAGCAAATGGGGAAGCTGATGGGTTTGGTGAGAGACGCTTTTCATCCAGGCATTAGACTAATTTTTGGCCTCAAATAGCAGGCACAGCCCTTGAAGAACCACCAAGGGCTGGGATGCAGCCAACAAATCTGCATAATTGCCAGCCCATCCCCTGCTTCGCTGTGCCTCTAGAAATGTTCTCCCTCCTCCCCTACATACATTTGTTAAGCCCTGTCCTGAGCTGTGTGAAATCAGTGAGGAATTCGCCTGAGGTTCCTCTCTGCCAGCTCTGGCCCAGGGCTTCTCAGCAACGTAAGCAAAATTAAAGGAGGTTATGGGGCTGGGATGAAACCACCCTGGCTTGTGTACAAGGGCACACAAGGGAGAAGAGAAGAATGGTGATGCTGAACTTTCTGCCCTTAGTGCAGTAAGAAGGGTGGGGAGCTGCTGAACCTCCAGGCTGTGGACTTCCCACATCCCTAGAATTTTCTGTGTCTTACAATCTCAGCTAAACACCATCTTTTTAGGATTATTTGTTACAGTCATTTATTAACAGCAGGTCACTGCCATGCTCATCTCTACTCTCTTAGTTATAAACTTGTTCTCTTTTTTCCTTTTTGTGTCCCTTGCAAATTTCTACTTCCAACAAGCCTACTGTTATCTCACTTCTGCTATTTTAAGGTCTGTGGCACAAAAACGCTGACTCACAGAAAGCCGTGTTGTAGGAAATATTGGCTCAGCTGAGGAAATAATTCTCCGTTCATTCTTCCACCATGTGCTTTGGTTTTGTTTCTGTCCTTTTTTTTTCTCCCTGTCTGTTGATCTCATGTTGTGCCACACATCTAGCACTGTGAAAGATGGAGAGCTATTTCTAATACACACGGCACTGGTCAAATGTCTTTCTGTATATGCCCTAGAGTGTTTTATGTACCTGCTAGAAATGTTACACTGAATGCTCACATAGCTCATAAAATTTGGTCTTGTATTGGAAATGTTTTGTGGAAATATGCTGCTTAATCTACTGCAGCGGCTCACAGTTAATGTTGTCAGTGCGCATCAGAGGTTGTGAAGATTACAACTGGTTCAGAGGAGTATGATACGTTATCACAAGTCCTGAAGAATGAAGCTGAGAGAAAGGAATGTTCCACAAAATGTAGATAATTGACAAAAAAGGGGAAATTCAGGAGGCTCAGGCAACGTAATCCTTATCGCTGGACCCGTGTTGACGCCATGCATCACTCTGAGATAAGTACCTGCACGCACCATTTCAGAGCTAAGGGGCTGTATAAAACAAAGCCTGATCCACGCTAGGGTGTGCTTTGGGTGTTGAGCACGTGGGTGAAGAGCAGTGAATGTCTAGGATGAAATTCCAGCTCGTGGGGTGGGAGGGCTGGAAGGGGAAAAAGAACAACCTACCTCCTATTGACTTCACAGTGGCTTTAATCGTTGGAGTAAGTTGCCTAATAACATACTGCAGGGCGTGCTTTGGCCGTATAGTTCACTTTGTGTTTAATATATCAGAAAATGATGCTTAAGGTCTTCTATATGTGGATATAGCTATCTACAAGAAAACATCTGATGTCTATAACATAAGAAATTGAAAAGTCAAGGACTTCTGAAAGTACTGATTGATATTTTTGGCGATATCATCAGCAAAACCTAATTAGAAGATGGTTTTCCACAATTGCTGTCCTCTGTACATAAAGTATAGCCCTCCTATAAATAACACCACCATCTTTAAAATACTTTACAATAAACACTAATTTACCCTCAAAATTTTCTTGTGAGATAGATAATTATGTGTTAACAATATCATCATCATTAGTAGCTGTGTTAGTCCTCTCTTTTTATAGATGGAAGCTGATGCACTGATAATAAACAACTTGCTGAAGGCCACATGAGGAGCCTTTCAGGACTCTGATTAGAGAGCAAACAGTTCTGGCTCCCAGTCCTCTGCTCGTGTGGAGGAGGAGAACAACGTAGCTATAATGAGAGAAAAGCAGGAGCTTAAGTGTTGGTGAGAAAAAGGAATCCTCTTCAAATTGGCTGCATTCCTGTGCTGCCAGGAAATATTAAAACACGATGTGATAGTGATGAAGGTAAATATCTAGTAGATTTTGCGCCTTTTGTGCTTGTACTTTTATTTAGCAGTTGTACCACGTCATGTAGACTGTTTTATGAATCACCATGACACTTAAAACACCGAATTTTTGCAACCACATCCTGGTGCCATGAGATAATCCGTTTTGATCTCAAGCTGCAGCCAGGTATGTCTCGCTTGAAACTTCAGAGGTGTGTGATAGCTGCCAGTACCGCACCCTTTTTCATAATGTTAAAATAAAACAAGTTTGGATTTGCTTGGCCATTGCAGGATGCGAGATGGGAGTTAGAACTCTGCCATGAATGCAGCTTTGCTGTGACCGTGTGGCTAATGGCTGCTTCAAGGATCTCAAAGTGGTGAGCTTCCATTTCCCTCGATAGCCACCGTCCTCTTATGCCAGCAAACCCACAGCCAGATGCAGTGGGAGCAGCTCATTCCTTCTATTAAAGCCAGCAAGATTTCAGCCCCACTTGTTTAAATATCAGGTTGAACCGGCACTCGCCTGCATATCAAAGGCAGTATGGTAATTTTTAGGAGGGAAGGTTTGCCCCAGTATTGGCCAGACTTGTCCCTGGTCTCCCTGTTGCACAATGTGCTGCTGAGTCACTGTCGTTTCTCACCCAGTAAGAGCGTATCACTGGGGCTGTGTTCGTGCAGCACAGGGTAATACAATGCATGCTGTAACCAGGAGAGTCTTTGCATAAACAAGAGCTAAAAATGAACGAAGAACATTCCTGGGTTGCTCGTATTTATTTATGCACTGCCATACATGGCAAGTTTCATTCTGGCACCTAAGCTGCATGGTGGACTGGGCTCGAGCTTGCTTTTCTGAACTCGGTAATCTAATTCCTGCTGATGTTCTGGCACCTCACTCGGCCTTTAGCTCCGTCCCAGTCTGTAGAAGATTTATGGTCAGATAATATACAGATTTAACACAATAGCATGGGTTTTATTATTTGCTGGAAAATGTTAATAAAAAAACCCCTAGTATTACAGACACATTTTAATCCCTGAAGTGATTTTCGAGTAGAATGCATGAATTATTAATTGTTGTTATTGTTATTACTGCAACACATACCTATCTCACAGGACACTGTGAGGATTAATTAATCCTTGTAAGGATGTAAAAGGCCATATAGGTGTCAAGGGTTATGACTAAAGTGCTTTGAAAATGGAAACCCCTCTGTGAGTGCCAAGTATTATTATTTATGGAGTCCAGGCGGTGTGCTTGGTGCTGTGCAAACACTGGTCCAGTTATTGCAAATATTTGCTTCTATGTGCTTAGTAGGCGGAGCACTCACTGTTACAAGTAATTTCAGCTATTTTAAGGATATGCCTTATAAATATGGCTGTGAGAAGACTTCCCAGAAGTTGAGGTGATGAGACCATGGAAAGCAGCAGCACGAAGCAATGCCCTGTGCAGGCTCGTGAGGTGTTCACTGAGCTGGGGCCATAGTAAAGTAAGAGAAAATGGAACAAAATGGAAGGGGTAAGGTTATTGCAGTATACATCTGCCAGCATGCACTTCGCAGATTCTGCAGGGCAGAACATGCATGCAGGTGATCACCAGTTCAGTGCGCGATAATCGAAAGTGAAAGCCTGGCACGCTGGAGTTGTGACTGAACATTTGGTGAACAGGAGACCACAGAAACCTTCAGCCAGATGACTTCAGCTCAGCATGTTGTCGCTGCTCGGCAGATGGATGGGAAGGCAGTGTTTGCAGTTTCTGTGGGCCAAACAAGGCACACTTGAGGGGTTTTCCCTCCCTCGTTTCTGGGCTTATATCTCCTATTGCTTTCTTGAGGATGTTTTGCAGCCCCTCCCACATCCTCCATCAGGGCAGTCCTCTACTTGAGGTCCCTTATCTTTCCTTCTGCCTCAGGCTACGTGCATGCTCCCATTCCCCCTTCCTCCACCCACTGTTATTCCTTATCTGCTCCTAACTAGGAAATAAGTCCTTCCGAGTACAGAGAGGTTAAACTCCTTTAGACACACGGACACATCTGAGATGATAACACAGGAAGGTGCGAGTGAATCTCTCACCACTTCTTCCCCCCCTTCTTACGTTTCCCAACCTTCAGCAAACAGCTCATGTCTTCCTTCAGATGACAACAACCTTCTCTGAAATTCTGGTGTTGGACTTCATAAATTTACTGCATCCTTAAAGCCTACGCACCAGCACTGAGAAGAGAAAGTTGTCCACTTTGCCATCAAAATTATTACAGAAATAAAGGTTGAGCACTTTGCAATTACAAACATGCTGCCTAGCTTTCTAGAGACTTCAGTTTCCTCATACAATTTAGTCTTCTTAAAGCAAATGGATTGAAGGCCCACGGTTTTCTCAGAATGAAATAATTTTGCGATGCAAGAAAAAACCCCAACGTGCTTTCTGCAAAATTTAAATACTATTCTTCTAAAACAAAGGGAAGCCCATGGGCATGACCCTAAAAAATGAGCACTGTGAGATGATGCTGCACTCAGAGACCCACCCCGTCTGCTTTCATCACGATGTCATGGAGCAGAAGAGTCCCATTGGCTTGGAAGTTGTAGCTCAGGTAATGAAATCTGCCTGCGTTCAGCTGAAACACAACCTTAGCTCTAGAGTTGGGATGAGTGTGATTCTCCAGCAATTTCGAGATATTAAACAAAAAGAAGCTACGTTTGTGGCCCGTGCGTCCACAATGCTGTTGTGTCAGGCCTGGTGAAAGTGAATTCTGCAGAAAGACGGTGTCAACAAGGTCCTGTTTTGGCCATTCTGCAGAACGGTGGTGATGTGGAGATCGATTTCAGCCCTGTGTTGGTGGGAGCCTCACACTGGACCTGGTGCTGCAGTGGGGCCCGTGGTGGTTGGTGGTCATTGCAGTGCCAATGAGCACTGGACCAATGCCCGAGAGCATGAAATGCTGTTGCAAAAGCATTGTGTGATGGAAAGGACCGCCCAGTGATGAATGTGGTTCTGATCAACAAAAAAATAAACAAACCTGCAACAGAAATGATGAACAGCTTCATATTCTAAAAATGAACAGCACGCAGGTAGGAGACGTTATCACTGCGGAGGATTATTTTTATTCAACAAAATGAAAATGGGCACGGGCGTTGAGAGGTGCCAATCCTCAGGCCCGGTTCCTGGTGCCACGGGAGCCAAGCACGCCGTGAGCGCCGCAGTTACACGGCGCCATTCACATCTTTCCTAGACAAACGCCGAGGCCCAACCGGCCGCGCTGCCCGGGCTCCTGACCCCGCGGTCGGCCTCCCCGCCCCGCTCCCCTTCCCGCCATGGCCCTCAGCCCTCCTCCCCTCGCGCGCGGCGCTGCGCCTGCCTGGAGCGCGCGGGCGCGCGAGGAGCGAGCGGGCGGAGGGGAAGGGAGGAAGAAGGAGGAGGAGGAGGAGGTGGGGGCCCAGCCGCCGCCCCCCGCCCCGCCGCAGGTTTGTTGTGCCGGGCGGCCGCAGCAGGCCGGCCCCGCTCCGCCGCTCCCTCCCGCTCTCCCGTCCCTCCCGGCGGCCCCGCTCCCCCCGCGCCCATTTCCGTGCGGCTGGGCACCCTCTCCCGGCGCGGAGTGTCTGAGAGCCGTTGGCTGCTCCGAGCCGTTTGGCTCCTTCCCTTAGTAACAGCTTTCACATTCTGCCTCAATTCCTCCTCAATCTAAATCACACGCGCGCACACACACAGATATTACTTTTTTTCCTCCTTCCTCGGGACTTAATCTCTAATCCCCCCTCTTTCCCCACCCTCCCCTCCCCCGCTCGCTGGCTCGGGATATAATTGAATATCACAGCGCTGTTTGGTGGCTGCGTGGTGGTGGTTTTTTTTTTTTTTTTTTTTTTTTCTTCCTCCTCCTCCTCTTCCTCCCGTGTGTGTGTGGTGTTTTTTTTTTTTCCCTTTTTATTTTTATTTTTTATTTTTTTACCTCTCGCCGTGGACTTAAAATAATAACAATAATAATAATAATAAAAAAGCGATTATCCCTCTCGGTGTGTACACACACAGACATGTGCCCGTCTGTCTCTATGGCCGTATAAAAACAACCGCGGAGGAGAGGCGGACGCGGGCGGATTCCTCTCGCGCCTCCGCTCCCAGGGAAGGGGAGCGCCGCCGCCGCCGCCCAGGTAAGTGCCGGGGGATGGGCGCCGCTTCGGGGCCGATCCGGGGGGCTTCGGAAGCGGCGTGGGGGTGCGCGTTGCTGCGGGGTGCGGGGTGGTCCCCGCGTCCCTTCCCCCAACCCGCGCCGCCGCTGGCCGCCCCTCCCCCCACCGGGCCGCGTTTTGGGGAGGTTTTTAGGGGGGAAACGCAACGTTGAGGCGTCGGGGGTGAATTAAATAAAGGAGTCGTGGCGAGGCGGGTGTCGGATCGCCTATTTTTAGCTCGATTTGTGTAAAGAGGAGCGCTCCCCTCCCCCCGCTCCTCTCCGTACATATTTACTTCTGGCGGAGGGGGAGGGGAAAGGGAGAAGAGAGAGAGAGAGAGAGAGAGAGAGGAGAAAAAATAGATTAAAAAAGGGGGAAAAAGGCATCGAACGGAGCTGCGGAGGTACGGGGCCGGGAGGGTGGCGCGGGGGTCCGCGAGGCCCAGCCAGAGGTTGGGGGGAGGGGCGGTGGTCCGCCCCGGGGCTGCGGGGCCCCGGGAGGAAAGTTTGTGGCTGTGGGTGCCGCACGTGAGCGGTGCGGGAAGTTGGGCGCGTTGGTCGCGGGGAAGTTTAGGAGGGAAGTTGTGTGCGCTCTCCGGTGTGCCCGGCCGCCTCGAGCTCCGTTCGGTGTGAATCAGGGGCTGATGTGTGGGGAGACCACGCGACGTGCTCCTGTGTGCTCAGCCAGCTGCGGTCTGGAGGAGCGGATTTGGGGGCCTTCTGGGCTGAGCGTCCCGTGGTGCTGAGCGTGGATGGGGCGTTTGGTTGTATCCCGAGGGCTCTGCTGTGCTGCTGGGCGCTACCCCTGCTTGGGGGCTTGGTGTGGGGCCTTGGCTTGTGCCAAGCCAGCCTGCGTCAAGGCCCAGCGCCATGAAGTTGGGTTGGGGCCTTCCTTTGGGTGCGTTTGTGTGAGCGCTTCTTTCAGAACATGTTTTGTTAAGGCTTGGTCCTGCAAATCCTTTTGTATGTCTTTGAACTTTGGTGAGCGTCTGTGGAGGAGAGGTTGTTCCTGGGTTGTTCCTGCTGGCGGGAGAGAAAAGGAGCTGTGCTGTTGATGGGTTGTCCATAGGATGCGGGTGGTGCACTGTGCATCAAAGTAGCAAACTTTCTGTGGCTTCTTGTAGCCATTTATTTTGCTTTCCCTTTGGGTAAGGCCCAATGGAACAGCAGTGTCTTAACATCACCTGGGACCTTATACTGTCACCGCTGTTGGGTTTCTTGGGGAGCATAGAATTGGCTCTGTAAAAATAAAGGCTGGTGTGGTGCCATGCCTTGGGAACGTGGTGCTAGAGAGTGCCTGGAAACGTTTGCTCCTCGCTCTGTGGAATGGAAGTGCGATGCAAGAGTATGGAAGGAGTTGGGTTTGACTTTCTTCTGATGCTGTGCAGGAGTTGATAATTTTTTCTTCATATCAATATGCACAGCCGTAGCGTGTGTTGGTAGCATGAAGAATGTCATGATTACAGTTAGGTTCTCTTTCTTAAGCTTTTTTTCCCCTTCAAACAGGTAGTCATGATTTTTTTCCATTTTTTTTAATATAGGTGCTTTCAGTTTTTGCTCTCTATGGTAATTATTGATGTTTGTGCAGTGCTTTGAAGTTGTAAGGCATCACGTAAGTGCTAAGTACCTAGGAACAGCACTTTGGAGTTCTGTTTCTATCATGAAAGAGTTTGATGCTAAGAAGTGCTACAACCCTATGCGTAAAGAGGCATGGATGGATTAGGGGAAATAGTCAAAATTGCTTATAATGTTGTTTTCAGGTAATATTTTTTAGTTAGGAAGAACAGATCCAAATAACGTAATGCAAACTGAGTTATTTTACCTAACTTGATTTTGAATGCACAATTTAATTTAACATGGACTTCACGTTCGAGTCAGAATGTGTTTGCTGTTAGAAATTTTGTAGTGGCAATAAAGACCCACATCCTACAAGGATATAATTGTGCAGAAGTCAGGAAGTCCTGTAAAGAAACACACACAACTTCATGCACATCAGCAGCATAGCTCGGCTGAATGAGCTCCACAGATGTCTGTTGAGTCGCACACAGATGAGTGTGTTTTGCATTAGTGGCAGGCAGTGGGATGTGCCTCTTTCTTGATGCTGATCTTTTTTTTTTGGTATCAAAGTGCTGTTCAGTGTTCTGGGGAGGCCAAAGCGTGGCCAATGAGGCACCTTTCCTCAGTACATGCGGAGCCCCAGTTCGTGCCTGCGTGGCCAGCTGTCCCGTCAGCTCCATGGCCCTTGGCCACTTGGGGTCATGGTGCCGTGAGCTCGGTGACTTCACTGGAGGGGACTTCTGCTGCTGACAAGACGGGGAGGTTGCGGAAATGCTGAGGTGTGTTGTGTGGAAATACTGCTAAGTTCTAAGAACATTCATTTTGTTTACACTGAGAGTTGTGATTAATGTCCTGTGTGTGGCCACCCTTACTGTGTGTTTACATGTGTGCGCTGCACAGTCCTCAGTAACGTGTGCGTTTAAAGCTGTAACCATCTGCTCATGCAAGTACTGTGGGCCGGGAGAGAAGTGAAAGCATGCGTACACAGCGCGCCCATGTAGGGCTGCTGCAAGAAGTGACAAATAGGAGAATAGACTTTCTGTGTGCTCGTTTTCTTAGTATAAGTATAAATATTTGTGTTAGGTGAAGAAATGTCTGAAGCTTACTGTTAGGAAAGATGATTGATGGCTCTTCTCAGTGCATTTGTGTTGCATTGCAGCATTAATTTTGTACCTTCAAATTAACAAGCGTTGAAGAAACAGTTCCTACATTCCTGCCATTGCTTCAGGTATTGCTGTCCTCAGTATGTGCAGCTTTCCAAGCACTGTGGTCTCAAATTAGATGGTCTTAATTTCTGTGAAGTAGCTTAATGAGAAGAGTGACTTTACTAGGAAAAAGTTCATCTAGTGATACCAAACGGAGTGGATAGAGACTGCCTTATTCATCTCATAATTGGTTTCCTCTGAGATAAAGTATGACAATGAAATAAGGAATAAGAATTATCTTTTGCAGATGAAATTGTAGGGGAATATATTGACTCCATTTTTTTTTTTTCTTTTAATTTAGCAAAATTGAATTAGCTGACTTGAGGTAAGAAGCAGTGAGATCGCAGCAGCATGGCTGTCATTTCAGGAGACTTGGTGGGTTGAGTATAGAAGTGTGGAAGCCTGGTCTGGAAATCACTGCCGTTTGTGTGGGAACTACGAGCTGTGTTCTTGTTTGGGTTCTGCCTTGTGCTACCTTGGCTGTAACAGGGAGGCCCTTTCCATTCTTCTCATGAAAACAAGGCTGAAATGGCTTATACAAAACGCCATGGAGTCTTAATGGCCATGTTTGAACTGGGAGTTGAGTTTTCCTCTGTTTCTGAAAGACCTGTAGAACTGTATTTTAACATATCCTCTGAAACCTTGATGTTGAATTCCAGTACCACGTTGGTTCTCTTCAGTCCTTTGCGCTCTCCTTTTTATTCTACAAAGGAGCCTTATAAACTTCCTTGGTAACAAACAAGTGGTCATCCCAACTGGGAGCTTGCGTGGCTGAATGGGAAAACATGTCCGACTGCTGGCTTCGCAGGTCTGGCTGGCTTGGCTAGCCATGGTGCAGCTGAGCCCTGGGGGGCTGCTTGCTAAAGAGACTTGTGAGGTATGTGTTCTTATCTCAGAAATAATGATGAAAGTGCTCGGTGAATTGGCAGTACTCTGTTTCAGAAGCAGTGCTGTGTGCCTGCCTGGTTCAGCGCCTGCGCGGGGCCCTTCCACATCTGTGAAGCAGGGTACTGATACGCTTGTGTTTTCAGAGGTGCTGAGTCCCCAGAGTTGCGCTTCGAGTTGGCAGTCACCGCGTGTGCTCAGCATCTCGAAACAAGTCTCGTGCATGGCTTGCTGGCTTTTGCAAAATCCCATTAGGGTGTAGTTTCTGTTTCTGGGAGTTGTATTAGTGAAGGCTGTGTTATGTTTATTGTAATTCTTGAGACTCCATGTTGCAAAGAAGCAATCATGTTTGTTCATAGTGTCTGGCATTAAAAAAACTTAGAATCATCTGAAGAAGGAACATATTTTTCTCCTTTTAGTGATTTTTGGAGATGCATCTCTGTTTCTCTTCAGTGTAGGCATGCATAACAGACTCTCCACATCCCATGCTCTGTGCAGAGCTGCATACAGTGCTGTTCCAGCTGGCTGGAGGTGCGGAGGCGCTGGTCTGGTCATTGGAGCGGTGCAGTCCTTGACTGGGCAGCATCCAGCTGTCTGCAGCTCATGCTGGGACTCCTTTAACCCGCTGGTGGGCAGGCAGGGAGATTGAGTCGCTTCCCTGCCTTTGTGTGAGTCTGCCATGGAGCTGGCTGGTGACCTACTGCAGATTGTGTGAGTTGGGACTGTGTGACATGTTCCACAACTCTTCTGAACGCCTCTACAACCAAACATTTTCCCAAGGTTATGAGTTACAAGTCAGATGTTTACTATTTATGAATACGTGGTGCCTGAACCACAGACGTTGTCAAGGTTTGGAGCTGTAGATACATAAGCTGCGTCCCTTTGACATTACTGGTGTTAAAGTTCAGGCCCATGGATAACCTCTGGCTAAGCTCAGAGCTGGAAACTCTGACAGCAGGCACACGTGGGGTGGATTCCAGTCCCCTGCTGGTTCCCTGAGAGTAGCGGGCAAGGACGGAGCACTTTGATTCCTAGAAGTCTTCTAGACTGGCACAGAGGAAGTACAGTGAGTTGTGCGTGTCTTATGTGGGCATTTTTGGCCAGACTGATAGGTGCTTGAGTGTCAGCGTGACTTCTGAACGTACATTTTTGCCTTGAAAAAGAGTAATACAAGTATTAAATATTTTTTCGTTTATCACTGGCAGTAGTCTAACCTACAGTTGTGTTGGGCCAGGTGAGAATTGTTGCTATTAGTTTCAGCAGTTGGCAGCATTAAGTGCGGCTGAAAATGTTTTGTTAAAATACCAATTGATTTCGTCTGAACTGAGTCTGTTTGCTGACCCCCTCCCCCCTTTCTGGGTCTGCTGAGCTCACAGAAATGATGACAACTTTACCTCTTTTAGATTAAGTCTAAATTTGTAGGAAAAAATAGTTTTGCTATTGCGTAGACCTATGGGGGAAATAACAAGAGATCTGGGTCAAAAAAGTAGGGCATGCAAGATACAGAAGCTGTTGGAGTGCCTTTATTTGTCCTGTGCTAGGTTAAAGGAAGTGTTGGTGCTTTCGGTTTGGCAGTGTGTCCTGCACTGCCGTGTGCTGCAAAGGGAACACGGCTGTTAAACGAGGAACCGCTGCTAATTTTTGTACGGATGTCAACATTCTTCCCCAGCGCAGAATTTTTTTGCTTGGATGTTAACAGAAACATGCATTCCTGAAATGCAAACTATTAGCGATAAATTTTAGTTAGGAAGCGTTCTGTGAAAATGTGGAGTTTTGCCACGGCGGCTATTTGTGAATCTGCAGCGTATTTACTTTGGAGTTGTGCTTGTTCAGATTTAATACTTTGTAATGTACTTTCAGAGCAAAGTTAGTGCAGATGCGGGTGGAGGAAAATGAAGAACAGTGTTGTCAAACCATCTATTAATGTTGGCATGAAATAAATTGTGCTGCAAACACGCGTTGTGTAGCAACAGGTAAGCTGTTTCCCACGGCTGATGCAGCAGACCTGAGGTGTACAGGAGCAGGGCCTGTGCTCTCTTTACAATGGGAGTGTTTTGCTGATGCAGGTGTGGAACCTGATTTTTCACTGTGTTTCAAATGCACAACTGAATTTCTTCAATCTGGCGTATCGTGGTTACATGGTAAATTTCCAGCACCGTGTGAGATGAGAAAACATACAAATACAAAACTTCCGAATGTTTAATTGCAATTAGAAGAGAAAGCCAGAGTGAAAAAGCCTACTAAGCAGTTCTGGTAAGCTCAATCTGATAGCAGGAACGGATATCTAAATGTAGCTGATTAATGTAAACCAACTTTTTTTAACAGCTTTCATCATTATAGTAAATACTTGTCTCAAGTGGTTGAGTTGTAAGAAAAATGCTTCGTATGTCTGTTACCATCTTCCACGGCAAATTCTGAATGGCCTTTGATTACATTAGAAATATCAATGTGTTTATTGTACTGTTGGCAAAGGCCGTGCTAGTCGGTTCCTCTGCTGTCTGCACATGCAAGGTTATTTCGATATGGGTTGTTTCTAGTTCGTCAAGGGCCTCTGTAAGATTCTGCCTTGTAACACACAGTAAAAAATGCATTAGAAATGAAGTTGTAGGAGTGTTTTGTCAGATCCCTCCTTGGCTGTTTGTTGGGTGCCTGGGCACCCAGGTACGTAGTTTTCTGGCAAAACAGATGAGTGTTGCTTATCTCCTAAAATGAGCTCTCTGCTTTCTGCGGGCACTGGGCCGGGGGTTCCCATCGCCTTATCCCCACATTGGGCCAACCACGGGGTTCTGCTGCAGCAGGGCCGGGATGGGTGTGCTGGGGGGCACAGCTGCCCTTGTAACCATCCTGTTTGCTTGCACAGAACCCTAAAGAGAGTTCTAAATTAAGTGAGGGCTCAGAGGAGTTTTGAAATAGCCCACGGGATGTTCCGACTCATTCTTCGGTGCTGTTGGTGACTTGCTACCAGAGGCTCTGCAGGTATGGGAAGTGTCGGCCTTTACCCAGGAGTGCTTCCATCACACAGACTGAGGCTTTCTGTTCTGCTGAACTACCAGCCAGCATCAGAGCTTGTGTATGTTGGACCTTGATAAATGCAGCTTTCTGCTGCTCCTTAGCATGTTAAATATGCAAAATCTTGTTGGTGTCACGTGCTCCCTGCTTTCCTTGCTGCCTTGTGTAACTGTCTGCTCCTGGGATGGAGCTTTCCAAGGGAGAAGAAAGAAATGCTATGTTTTCAAAAATGTTTTCAGTGATCAAATTAATCAGATTTCATTTGCATTATATTACTATAAGTGGTAAGTTTAGAACTGTAATGTACATCCACATGCCCATGGCTGTCTGGTTCTATTTCTTAGCTCAGAAGAATAGGAGAGTGCTGTTGGGGCTGCTGCTGTTGCGTATCGTTAAAGGAACCCTCTGAGGCCCTGCTAATTAACGCGAGTGGTGTAGGGCTGAGCTGCTCTCTTCTCGTGAACACGCACACCTTCCTGCAGGCTCCTGCCCTCTGCTCTGCCTGGTTTTGCTTCCCCTGTTTGCTGTTACGGGCTTTGCTGCTGCACATGGGGCTCTGTCTCGGGCACTGCGCTTTGCATCATTTCATTGTAATCCCTTCTAAGTCTTTATTTGTTTTTCTAATCTCCCCTTTTTTGATTTCCTTCCTTTCTTTTTCTGCTCCTGTGATTTTTTTGGACTATTCTTTCACCTCCTCCCCATCTGTTCTTCAGTCAGTGCTTTGCTCCAGACTCGTGCCTTTCCCTCGTGACCTTTTTGTTTTCCCCCTTTTCTCTTTCTGCCCCTTTCTCCCACCTTCAGCGCGTACAGAGGAGCTGCCCCTCCTGTGCAGCCCATGGTGTGGTGGCCGTGCCACGAGGAGCTCTGACTGCCGCTGGCAGAGAGGAGACGGGGCCGACAGGGTTTGGCAGGGCCTTTAATTGATAAAAATAATCCTGGCTTCCCACGTAAAGCATCGATCCAAGGCTCGCTCAAGTCAAAGGGAGGCTTTAGAGGAGGTTGGCATGGGTGTTTAGTGAGAGCGCAAGAAGCTGAAGAAGTTTGAATGGGAAGCTCAGTGCGCTGCGAGGTGAGCTTTGTGAAATAAAGGATTTCATGCCATGAATTTTACTGGCATTGACTTGAAATGAACAAAAACAAAGTCGTGATGAAATCAGTCATGGCCTTATCTTATTGTGTTTATTGTGGGTAGTGTTGACAAGTCACATGCCCCATTGTTCGAGGTGAACAAATATAGCTTTGATACTGCAAGCTGATATGTGCGGACAGCCGCCTTTGTCCTGCGCTGCACAGATGAGTTTGCAGAGTTGTGACTTCAGAGCTGAATGCTTGTCTTGGAGAATTCATGTTTCAACTTAATCCTGAAACAGCCTAATGTGCATAATAGTCTGTTGCTTGATATTGAAGTGCCTTTTTTTTTTTTTTTTTCATTAACTTTTTTGCAGAACATAAAATAAGAGGCTAATGTATCATCAGCTTTGTTCCACTTGTTGCCCAGTAAGGCCTGTGGAAGAGGAGCTCATACTGTCCCTCTGGCATAAATGTGCTTGGGCTGAAAGAATGCAAGGTGTGCTTTTGGGGGTGTCAGTAACAGATTTCTTCCTGAAACCTTTCTGCATTTGTATCCCTTACTCTTGGTCACAGTGAACCTCATTTCTTCTGAAGCCAGCGGGTCGTGGATCATCTCTGGATTGCTTTTACTGTTGGTGAATTGCTATAATTAGGATATATGTAGTGTAACTAGAATATATGTAATAGGGACTTGCTGCAGGGGCAAACTTAGCTGTGGATGTAATCATCCAGTGGTATCTGGGGGAGAATCCCATTGAAATTGCCTGGGGATGTTCAGAAAGATTAGTCTGTCTACAACGGTTTCTTTGTTGCTTTTAGCACATCTTAATAATGCCAATGTAGTTGATTGTACAGTGTTTTTAATTGTTAGACTATATTTGTTTGCTTTTTCTTGTTGTTAGCTTGTGGCCTTGCTCGAGTAGTCATTTTTCCTCTTCAGAAACTGGTCTTTGCAGTGTAGTTCATGCAAACAACATGCACCAGGATGGTACTCCAGGCAGGTGCTGCCGGGACGCTTAGCAGCACCAAGGCTGCTGGTGGCTGTGGCTGCTGCCTTGCCTGCTTGTGACAGTGTCAGCTGTGTGTCTGCCTACCCAGCAGTAGAAGGCTCCTCCTGTTGTGGTGGCTTACAGACAGTGTAAAGTACCCCCCCTAATTCCGATACAGAACGAATGGTAAGCTTTTGGCATCCTAATGTGGGTGCCATATGATAGTGGAATGTATATTGTAGGTCACTATGTGATGTTTTCAGACCTCTCCTGAGCTCTGCTGCAGTTTGTCCATGCAGTTCCGTGGCAGGGACTGCACTCAGGAGGTACCTTCTGGTTATGTGTGTCACAGGCTTTGGTAGTCCGTGCATGGTGCAGGGCTCTGTTACGTCAGGCTGTGCGGTTCATGAAGTTCAGAGTGTTCGTGTCCTTAGTAAGGGGGAGATGGAATGTTGTATGAAGTGCCAAAAGACACCGGTGTGTGCTCCTTACGGCCTTCCTGGACGTAGTGCTTGTGCTCCCACAGCGCCTTGCTGCTTGCATTTGTGCATATGTGGAATGGCCGTAAGTAGTGACGTGCTCTTCGTCACATGGTTGCAGTTCCACTTGGCCTGCTCTTCCTTAGAGTGGCTTTGCTGAATTTGGGAAATCTCGTCAGTTTGGGAATAGTGCTGAAAGTTGTGTGCAAGTGCTTTTTACTATTGTCAGACATACTTCTGTATTGTGCTGCCTTATTTTTATTGTACTCCACACTGAGAAGTATCTTTTGGTTAATTTAAGAAGAAAATCCTGCTAGCACTCTAATAAACCCTCAAACATTGCAAGAAAGCATTTATACTCACTGGGTAGTGTGGCTTGAAGTTAAAAGAGTGAATTTACAGTGTGCTCCCATTTTTTGGAATTTCTCCAGAATGAAAGTGTCTTATTCCTGTGTAGTGTCATCCTTTTTTACCACACAGAACTGTTGCCATGGTCCTAATTGATAAAAATTAAAAAAAAAAAAAAAAAAGGAAAAAAGCTTTTAAGTGTGATCCTTGGATATTTTTGAAAGAGCTGAGTGAACTCCTTTCCTTGCTGAACCATTTTCTGGTGGTTGGAGACAGTCGACGTGTTCTTTGTAAGACGTATATTATCACTCTATTTAAGTCGATTCAGGTTCTCTGGAAGTGATCCAAGCTCCAGGAAAGAAAAATATTAGTGTGTGTGGTGAGGGAAAGGGTTTCCCTTTATTTCGGAATTTGCTTGTCATGTTTAGCAAGTAAGCCATTTGCAGATGCATTAAGGCTCTGTGAAGCTCATTTTAGGGGCTGACAGTTTTCCAGTCTCGGCTCGAGTGGAAAGATTTACATTTAATGTTTCAGATTTTTTGTTTTAAATAGCCGGGGATATGTACATTTGTTAAGTTGTAATTTGAGTGCCACACGTGTTTCAGGAGAATAAAAAGCAAACTGTTTAAAATGATGGCAACAGTGGGTAGCTTTTTTTTTTTATTTAATTTTCTACAACCAGACATTTGTCTCAATGTCTGACGTGCTTTGTTGTGTCCTTAAAATTGTTGAAGTTTAAGTTAAGTAGCTTTTGCTTGGAAGACTTAAGTATTTGCAGCGTGTTATTTGGCTTATGCAGTTTTACATTCTTTAAACACCACTTTATGTTTTAGTTCTGAATTCCAGCAAAGCACCATTGTAGCACACGAAGCTGCTCCGAGGGAAGCTGGAGGCACTGCTGCTGTACCTGCAGCTGTACCCAAGCGTGAGGTTAGATGGAGAGGCTGTGTATGTGCATGGCGTGGAGCAGTGCTCTGTGAGGACACCGTGCTCACATTGAAGTTCCTCTGCCTTCCAGAAGGAAGGCAGCAGCCGTTGAAGCCTGTTACGACTTAAGGCTTTATTTGGAGGGTTGGGTTGCAGATTTCTAGGCTTGGCTTATGCCTGAACTCCAGTGCTGTGCACATGCACTTGGCTCAGTTGGTCAGTTTGGCCTGTTGACCAAAGCAGGTCGAGCTCCTGAGATTTTTACTTAAGGACAGCTGGACTTTCCATTGGGTGCCTTTGTGCTCCTTAGTGCAGGACGATCTGCAGCATCTAGCAGCAGGGCTTTGAAGTCTGCAGCCCAGCTACCGAGGGCTGAGGCAGAGGTGCAGTGAGGAGGAGCCCCAGGCTGGAGCACTGCCTTCTCCACACTGCTGGTAGGGCTGAGGAGCTGAGCGCTGCAGGCTGAGGCCTTCCTTCCCGGCTCCCCTCCTGCCACAGCTGCCAGACAGGACGGTTTTCTCACACTTTTCCAAAGCGCTTCTTGCAGTGTTGGTTGGGAACCAAATGCCATCTCTGCTCCCAGTCACTGTAATCATTGAGCTGTGGTTTAGGAATTATTTTTTTATATCGATGTGCATTCTGGATTATTTTCCTACAGTGCTTTATTTAGACTTCTGACATCTTAATGACTGAAAATCTCAGCTGGTTTTGTT
The DNA here is from genome assembly GCF_019238085.1 of Lagopus leucura. NCBI lineage: Eukaryota > Metazoa > Chordata > Aves > Galliformes > Phasianidae > Lagopus > Lagopus leucura. The sequence continues at coordinate 5,932,491 of NW_024962280.1, read as the reverse complement.
TGGAACTCTTTGTTCCTTGTGCAGAAATCAGACCTGAAAATGTATTCCTCTGAAGTTGGTGAGGGAAAAGCTCTCTGGTAGCATTGCTGACTTGTTGAGATCAGCTCTGAATTGCCAGATAGTGTAATTTTCTTCTAAGAAGAGCCTTCCCCCCACCCTCCCCAGCAAGCCCCAAAGTGTTCTTTGTGTGAGTGTACTGTACGGTCTCTAATTATATGATCACATACCATTCTGCAAATAGTGCAATGCAATAGCATAGAATTAATTCCTGGATCTTGTAAAGGACTATTCAGCAGTCTGCCTTAAGCCCTCGTCTTGCAGGCTGGTTTGTGGAAATCGACTCCTTCTCCTCCCAGAAGCAATGTTTACTGTAGCTCTGTGTCAGAGCTGGGTTCAGAGCTCGTTACAGAATCTGGGCTTGGGATGTCATTTCTGAAAGTTGCCATTTAACTGCTCTTATACAACATATGCATATTAAGTAGGATAGCAGAATAACAGTGAAATTGCTCACCTAGGTCTGCAGATGAATTACCATAATTAACTGCTTCTTGCCATGAATTGCACCTAACGAGGGCTGTGCTGTTGGCTGAAAATAAATTGCATAATGCATTACTGGTGACTAAATTATTCACATACCTTAGAGAGGAGATGGTATAAGAAGTGTGCAAAAGAAGTGCTGGACCGTTATGAAAATGAAGTGGAGAATAAAAAGAAGAATCAGAGAGAGAACATGGCACAGTGTGCATTCTCCTGGGTCGATGAGGAGTATTGTTTTTGGTTTGCAATATAGTGTGTGATTTCATATTTACGTATTTATCACATGGTCCGTGTAGAGTATACGTGCAGAAGGCAGAGTTGGGTCTGTGCATAAGCACTGGGCATAGCATGGTTACAGTTTGCATTTATTTAGTTTTTGTTGCTTCACTATGGTTGCAAAATACGCCAAGTCAAAAGCAAAAGTGGGTAAATAAATTTTAAACAAGCCATGCAATTTAGGATATGCTTGCTGTTCTGTGCTTCTGTGTGAAGTATCCTTTGTGATACTGTCTGTGCTGTGAGGCGTGCAGGGATTTTTAGTCAGTGTGCATGGCCTGGTTTTTATAACATCATCTTTGGCCAGGAATAACTTGAAAAGCACTCTGTTTGCATGTGTTGATAATGCAGATTCTTTTAAGGACCTGTTTATGGATTTATATTGTAAAAGATGGTTCCTGCAGAAGTGTCCTTGCCTGGATGGACACATTCAATTCATTTTCTCCAAACGTGTGGAATGTTTTTGAGCACTTTGCTGTACAATGCTCTTCACAGTGATACGTGATCCACACTATTGCAAATACGCCGTGTGCAGTAAATACTGCAGAAGACAAGATTGAGCTATTTTTCTCCTTTTTAGTTTACATTTCTGCTTTCCTCCCATCCCAGGTCATATTCTGGAGTGTGCATTCCCTATGCTTCAAACTTCAGTGTGAGTGCTGAGTTCTGTAGGTGAACACAGCAAGGTGGAAGTGCACGGAGGTGCTGGTAGTGCCCTGTGTGGGACAAGAAGCGCTCGTTTCAGTGACCTGTAGCTGTGTTCACATCGCTTTGGCTTTTTGGTTGGGTGGAGTTTCCTGTACATCACCAAAGAGAAATGTTTTGAAATAAAGGAAGAAAGTGGGGAAAAAAATTGTGAACGCTTACAGAAGACTTGAGGCTGTGAGAGCCTATTAGGAAGCATGAGTAGAAGGGCAAGGCTTTCTGTTTAGGGTATAATTACGGGTATGGAATAACTGTGAAGTTGCAGAAGAGGGAATGTTCAGTTTTGCGTCATAGGCTGCTGAGTCCCAGCTGAGCAAGGATGGAATTCATCTTGGCCAGCATCTGCTCCTTTCTTGAATTCATTTAGAGGAAGGCATGAAATCTGTATGTGTTTACCTCAATCTCTTCGTATTTTAAAGAATGTATTTTGTTTTCTTAGATTCAAAAATTGAAGGATACCTATGCAAGCTGCTGGCTCTTTATGCAATTAATCATATGATAAATACAGTTAAATTGAAATCACTTCCATAGGAAGCTGGCTGTCTGCCCAGACATCTGACGTCATGTAGGAAGCACACGCTCAGCTTGGACAAATGGTTTGGCACAGTGCTGGGAAAGTCACCGTGGTTGGGTTCTTCATGTCTGCATGGAAGCAAGCTCCAGAACTGCTCCTCCCTCGGCATCTCTCTCTCTTCCCTTGGATGCCTTTCTTGGTGTGCCTGGGTAGCCCTGCTGCCCATAGGTGCGAGGAGGATAAGGCCAACCCTCGGTCCTTGAAGCGTGCTTTCATATGTAAGGAGAAGTTTCCATTCAGCCTCCTGGATGTTTGTTTTCTGGTGCGTAAATTGGGACAAGGACTTGGCTATGGCTAAAATAATTCTTGGTAAAACGATACGAGGAATGATGTCTCATTAAAGAGAATGTATTGTGCCAATACAAAAATCATGTTTATTTCCAGTTCTAGAGTTGTATAAATATAGATGCTAGACATATGCTGAGTATTGCTTTAGTAGAAATACTGAAATTGCTTTTACTCAAGTTAATAAATCCCAGAGTTAGAAAGGAAAGTAGTGGAGTGATGGGTAGAAGCAAGACAAATGAAATGAGCAGTAGAAATCAAACGGTGGGAGAGATGTCTGAATATATTTTCACAAGAAGGCAATTGCGTAATATTGCTCAATAAATTAGGCTTTTATCTACTTATGCTTGTTTTAAGGGCATGACAGAATAAACACGACTGCTGAAATCCTTGCATCAAGCAACTAATTATTCTTTTCCTTTTCTTTAAGTGAAAGTAGGAATGGCGAACGTAATATCGGATTGGCAGTAGTGAGAGCTGTGTCTGCAGAATAAATGCTGTCTGGAATGCAGAACTTGATGTACTATTGGGCCAGTTGGAGAGATAGTCCAAATTATAAAAGGCTTTTCTGTCTTCAATTTCTTACACCTCTGCAGAATTTGTTCTTGGAAGACAGTTAGTGTGCTTATGGTACAGTGTCTGTTTTTTTACTGTTATTTTTTTGAAACAGTAAATCCATCTCAGTAAGTTTCTCCAAAGCAAAACAACATCAAATCCATAAAATAATGCAGCACAGTTTTTTCCTTCAAACTCCTCCTCGCTGCTTGAGCATATAATTATCGATTACAACAGCAGTAATGTTTGCTCAACACCTGTAGCTTCTCGCTGGTGTCGACCTTTCTCAATAAAAAAGCATTCTTCATTCGCTACCAGTAGAGCAGCCAGCTCCTCCAGCACATTCCCAACTGTTTCAGCTTTATCCAGGTCTAATACCAAAACCAGGTTCTTGTGGCACATCCACCTGTTTCTACATTCTGACCCTACAGTAGATATGATTTATTTTATTATTTTTTAAAGGGACTATTGATAGAAATGTTATGATAGCATTCTGTGGTGGGTAGCTTAAGCAAGACGAGCAGGGAAGAATTTTTGATGAAACTAGCTTAATTCTATGATTTTTTTCTTCTTAAGGCATATTTGCTATGTATACCGAGGTGGAAAAATTGCAGTGTTTTGAATGCTGTCCAGAGCCATCAGATAACTCATTGAGTTTCTGTGGTTGGAATATCTGTTTTGATGCTCTGGGGACACAAATGCTGATTATTATTATTATCTTGTGTATGTGTGAATGAAATAGTTTAGTTCTGTTTAGTTGGAGTTCTGGTATTTGGTGGCCTGGCATAATGACAGGAATGGGACGGCATGGCAAGGCTGATGGACTTCATTATTTATGGGGTAATTTTTATTTTGTCCTTCATTGTGTTGATATAATTAATTCACAGCAAGATTCTTATGAAATTACATTTTTGTGAAATATTTATTTTATATTTTATAGAATGTCCCAGCTGTTATGATGGGCATGCAGAATAATTGAGACAAATGGTACACAAACAATAACTCGAATGCCTTGGCAGTGGGATGCGCTGCAGTACGCGCGGCAGGATGCCGCCAGCCTGCTAGGGCGAGTTCCCAGCCCGTGGCTGTGATTCTGTGGCCAGGGCTCTGCCTCCTCAAGTGTTTGTAGGCCCAGTTTCCTCGTGTTGCTGAGTCTGCTGAGGCTCGGACTGATGTCTTGTCCCCAGCTGATCTTAATCACCCTACATGTATTGCAGTGTAGATCTGTCTGTAGCTCAGAATAATTTATCTTTTGAAATCAGACTTCACTTAGGAAAATATGTGGCTTGCAGAGAAGAGACTTCTATTTTCATTTATCACTTGTGGTGATGAGATGTACTTCATAGCTTGAGAGGTCTCATCTTGAATTGACTTCCTTTTGAGTCTAAGTTCATTTTGACAGCATGGCTGGCTTTGATCCCAGCTTTTACTGGGAGAAAGTCTTGTAATGGTATGGGTGGCCTGTGGACAGACCTGATAAGAGGCAGTTTCTTATGTTTTGTGGACAGGTCAGGCTGGAACTGACAAATACAATTGACGTAGGCTTTAAGCAGGGAGAGACTAAGTGTCACTGAAGGTAAAAATTGGGTTGGTGTTGGGAATGGCTGTGGTGTGAGAAGTTGCTGAAGAAAGACTGTGAAGGTGGATCTTAAGGAGTTACTGCTGGAAGATGTGTGAAGTGCTTTACTGTCATACCAAGCTGTGTCCGAGTGTTTTCTGTGTCTTATCAGTACACCACAATTGAAGGAACTTACATTGTCTGCTTTTGGACTGCAGTGGGGATGGATGTTTAATAACCAGTTTCAGGATTTTTAGTTGAGGATGGTCAAGGCCTTGGACGGTCCAAGGGTGAAGTCACATACAGTGCATGTGGTTTTGGAGTAGGAAGGGATGGGCTCACTTGAGAACACTTGCTGATTCGATGGAAGATTATGAAGAGCTAGGCAAGTGCTTGTTTAAGTTGGTTCACCAAATTAATTTCTGGGCTGCCTGATGGATCGGAAGCATTAAGCCTTGTTTGTATGGAGGGCACTGAACTGGTTTTACTTGCTCATAACTTCTGGTTCTGGTCTGTCCTGTGCAGCATTGCATAGCTGGATGTTAGGCAGGACCTGTTCTTCATCAGTGATGACTTCCTGCAGCATTTTTTGGAGCCGTTTGTTCCTGGAAATGATAAGCTTTGAGTGCAATAGGATATTTTGCTATTTTGGTAGTTACTCTGCGTAACAAGTGTAAGCAGCTGTGCAGTTTCAGAGAGCAGATACTGAAGGACCCAAAATCTGCATGCTGCTGTTGAAGCTTTCTGCTGTAATTGCCCACGATACATGGCCAGATGGAAAATCACAGAAAGATTGGAAGGATCCTCTGGGTCTACGTGGCTCAAGCAGACACCCAGAGAGGGTTGGCCAGGACCACACCCCAGTGGTCGTGGACCGCTATGATCTGCATTCATATTCATCTTTCTGGTTTTACTGTGATGTAAAGACTGCATAAATTGTCTGAACTACCTAAAAATGCAGGCAGAGCTAGGCGCATGTGTGGGCTCCTCATTTGTGCTGTTTGCCTGTTGCATTTCCAGGGAATGGGCAAGAATGTGACATGACCAATTTGCAGCCTTTGGGAGGAGAGGCAGTGTGTGATGAAACACGAGGTGTGCTGCATCACAGCCACATCTCTTCCACTGTTTTATACTAATTTAATTCAGCTACTTAATTTCTTCCCAGCTCTTTGCTTTGTCTTATATGGCAGCCTTGTGGGGTTCTACCTTCAGCTGAAGGAGCCCTCGGCGTGGTTCAGCTGGGGTCTTCTGAGTGAGTGCAGCAACAAGCGAACTTCCACATGTTTTCTGGAAGTGGACTTCTGACAGCAACACAGTTCAGGTGACTGAAAAAATGGAAATTGCTTTGTGCAAATGGTGGACTTTTACACCTCTGTGTGATATGCTCTTTGCATTCCCTGATGACAGTTCTCAGTCTGTCCTTCAGGCTTGCACTTACTGGATACGTGTTCACTGAATATTCTCCCTCATAACAACCAAAATGCTTGTTTGCTCGTGCGTGGCTCATGGCAATTTTAGGTATGCCTCTGCAGTGAGGAAATATGTAGTCATTAAACTAGAGGGAACTTGAACACAGCTCGCTCCTGGCAGCTTATTGCAAGGTTGTTTAATTATTTCTTTTTTTTTTTTTCCTTAGCAGAAGAAAGCTAGAGCAGTACAAACTTTTAAGTTTTTTTTCTTGCTGCTATTTCTTGTCTCTTCTTCTTTGTTCCGTTTGCAGTATTACACAATTGTAGGGCTATTAGCTTACCAGACATTCTGCTTTAGCAGAGATGAAAATAGTAACCTGAGTAATGCCATACGCCAAGGATGGCACGGACACCAGCTTCTCTGGGTCAGAGTTTGAAGCTTTGAGCCTGCGGTTTAGCAGAGGCTGGGTGATGTGCCTGTCCCTGCTGCTCCGGTTCTGGGAGGTGGTAAGGAATAAAGGGCTGGAGGTGGAAGCCAGAGATGCAGGGGTGGCTGCGGCCCTGAAAGAAAGCAGGAAGGCATCGGGTGGGATTTGAGGCCTGGAGAAAAGATGGGTGGAAGGTGTCAAGGCAGTAGACGGAGGTGGTAGAGGACGAGTAGCCGACAGGGTAAAAGCTCCTTTCAAAATGACTGGGACCATTTGGTTTACGTTAACACATTTTTCTTCACAGCTGGAGAGGAGTGCAAATAAACTAGGTCACCTCATGCAAGCTTGTTAAGAGAAACAGGAAAAAATGGCTAAGAGTTGTAGGAGAAGCTATGGGAGGCATCAAGGATAAAATTGTATGATTGGGTTTGTGATTTCTGAGGTGATTATTTTTATTATGGTGGGTATGCGGTGTTGACTTTGCGAGACACCATGGATTTTATTTTCCCTGATGCTGTAGTTAATGGTTATCTTGTTTCTTCCAGAGAGTGAGAAATAACACTGGTTGACTGTGGCTGCTAGCTTGGAAATGTCAGTGGCTCGGTGAGAAGCAGTGAGACATCTCTGCAGAGAACAGAGAAATCTCTAGAGCAGGAGAACCGTGAAGCCTTCCAGTGCATTTACTGAAGTTCTTGTGGGTTCACACCTAAGAGAAAGCAAAAGCAATATTAGAGAGCCTCCTTTGCTTGTGCCTTCAAATCTGTACCAAAAATGAATTTCCTGACTTAAAATTAAACATAGGCATTTATTAGGACAGTGCTGCTTTGCTGTGGGTATCATGGGGAAATTGCTCACTTAGTGTATTAATGGCAGCATGCATGTTGAACTTCATTTCTTCCACTCCTTTTTGCTTCTTAGAGCAGGAATAGGAATTGGATCACTTTTTTTTTTTTTCCCTATTGTTGCAGGATGAGGAGTGGGATGAAGAGGCAGGTCGGGCTCTGAGAACCCTGGTATGAGGGCTGCTACTGGGGTGCACAGGAACCAGGGCTGTGACTTCCCTGTAGGTTTCTGGTTCTTCACAGCTATTTCTTCATCCTCCGTGAAGTTCAGCCCTAATTTTTTTTCTCGTGGCAGGAAGACAAGGTGTGGAGATGAAATAACCATAGTAGCCAAAGGAAGATTTGGCACATTTCAGCTTATGTACTGTACTTTCCCTTCTGTTGGCATGGGTGATCCTTGCAGCAGAAGTTTATAGTGTTTGCACGTTTCCTTGTATACTTGATGCTGGTCTCAGCATTTCATGTCCTTGAAGCAGAACAGTTCCAGAAGCTCATCCTGCTGAAGGGAAAACAAGCTCATCTCTTGTGTGTCTTCAGTAAGACTTTAGTGAAGCAGCCTGCCGAGAGGAAAGCAGCATCATCCCTACAGTCAGAATCAATAGCAGAAGTTTGTTAAGCAGACTCATGGTCTTCAGTTTGTGGGTGGGAGAAACCAAGCAGACCTGGGTGAGGTCATGGGAGAGATTTGTAGGATGGGGGGTGTTACAGTGAGGGTCGTCAGGAGGTGTTTGTTGTTTCTGCAGTGCTAAAGCTAAAGGCATCAACCAAAACTAGAAGGCTATATCCCAAAAAAAGGAAAATTTGGTGTATTTTTAGAGTATTCCTGCAGAGATCTTTGTCAGAACATGGTAATGCTAAAAAGTTTGTGAATTCAAAAAGCTGTTCTGTATATATACATTAATGGAAGAGAAGTTCACCTGGAGCTACTGAGCATGCAGTTTTTATAGTCGACATGGAAAAGGAGATTTTTGAAAAGGGATTTAAAGGAGACTTGTGAATTTGGGAGCCCCTCTCCTAATGAGCACTGTGTGAGAAAGTGTGCTGATGCTCATTTGAGTCAAGTATGTTGTTAGCCACTTGGCAGAGCTGGAGTCAGCTCTTTGGTACCAAGTCAGCGATAAGCACAGTGCAAAGGCCCTTTTCCTTATTAAAAGGGAACCTGGTGTGTTATGCTTGAGGGAATGGGAAGTGAAAATGACAGAGGAATACAAAGAGGTGAGGCAAGATGAAAGATAATGAACTTTTCAGAAGGGTCCTAAGCAGATTTGAGTGGGACAAGCTTGATTTTTGTTTTTAAGGACCAGCGTAAGCTCAGGCAGAAGGTGATAGAAGTCTGGGCAAGGATGTCTCTCACATGGATGGCTGTTCTATAGAAGCACTATGCAGAAAGATCTGCAAAGTGTGGATGTAATCGGGCTCACCTGAAGTCCATGTAAATATGGAGGGGTGTAGACCAGTAGAAGTGTGTTTTTCTTTTTAATGAATGGCACAAATGTTTTGCATCTTGTATGTATGTACTGGAGCTTGCTGAAGATGTGTGGTTGTTGTCTAAGTGTATGGAAACCATTTCAAATAAGGATGGCATTGTTGTTTTGTTTTTATTTCTCTTTGCTTAACGTTTAAGGAGCTTTCAGATATTGTCTCGGACTTCCAAGATTGTCTGGGCTCACTGCTCTTGGTTATTTAAGGGTTGGACATTCAGAGTGCATGGTCTTAGTTAACAAGATTTTTATTGGAGAGCAACAGAAACTGAGTGATGGTATATGTCAGATATGAAAGGAACTGCCTATAAGCCTGTATTCTAAGTATGTGCTTTAATTAATTTAATGATCACTTTAGGTGATTGTTATATAAATAGAGTATGCTGTGATCTGCCAAGTATTGCTCTGGTGCATGTCATAGGTTCATAATTTGGGGTTTTTTTTGTGGTTATTAATTGTTGTGCTGTGGGAAGAAATTTTGCACTAGGCTGCTATTTAGCTAAAGAGAAGAGAGAGGAATTTTGCAGGTATTTCAAAAATCTGGAAGCACTGTAAATACCATTCTGCCAAATTAACCCTGCATTAACCTGAGGTGAAGGTGGTTTAAAACATAACATTTTCAAGAGAATTCTGTTTAGCAATGTGAAACTTAATTTGTGTCTATGGAAACGTTAGAAGCCTTGTTTAAAAAACCAGAATTTTGCTATGTGTTTATATTATGAATGCTCCAACCAATCTTGGTGCATTTGCAGGGTAAGATATGTTGAAGGCAGGACGCTGCTGAAGCTTGAGCAGAGACTCCTGTCAGTTCCTTCGTGCTTTGCTCCCACCTGGTGCTCGTGGCTTAACCTCTGTCTTTGTGCAGCTGTTCTGTTTCCCACCAGCAGACATGGTGTGCATCGTGTTGGTGACTGTGTGGTCACATGTGCTTTAGCTCTCCTTGCACGAGGGGAAGTGACAACTCATGCTCTCCTCGTGCTCCTCAACATGCTCTCCTTCATGCTTTCAAAGTGTGCTCCTATATAAAATATTTGAAAATGTGTACACACGCATACATGGATACAATGATGTGTTTGTGAACGTGTTTTTTGTCTAGATTTGCTTTGGTTCGGATTAGAAATAGTGTTTCTCTATGCAGAAGCTGCCTATTGCAGATACCCAGTATATGATTTTTTTCCTAGCAATTTGTAGCAGTTCCAAGTGTGTGTGAGCACGTGCTCTCTCTCCAACACATGCCAATTGTTACACACTGAAATAAACAAATTTGGCTTTTTTTCTGTGTGTGTGTGTGGGACGTACTGAATTGATAAGGAATCCAAGTTAAATAGAAGTTCAAGGATTCACTCAGCTTCTGGTGAATGAGTGCTAAGTGCTCGCTGCAGCCACCTTTAGCCTTGCTCAGCTTGGGCTGAAGCCCACAGCTGTTCCCTTTCTCCACAAATCCATTCCTTTGTGTCAGAAGGCCGTTGGGCTGCTCAGGGATATCTGCCCCTTGTCCATCAGTGCTGCATGTTCGAATCACGTTTGTCCTGACCTACGTCCCAGTATGTATTAGGCCATCCATGAAGCGTGGAGGTGTCCTAGATTGCTCCTGAGGTCTAGTAGTTGCTTCTGAAAGTTTAGTGCTTCTTGTCATCAGTCTGGGGTGGTTTTTAAGAAGTTTTCCGACAGATACGAGAGTAACTCTCATTTGATTTATCCATCTTTTATGATAGTTTAATTTGTTCACACACATACTAGTATTAGAAGTAACACCAGGAGAGATAAATATTATTATTATTATTATTTTAATTTTTAAATTTTAAAGCAAGTATGTGATCATCTTAGAGAATGAATGTGTGTGCTTGGGCACTGCCCAGGAAAGCACCCAGCATCTGTGTGTGCCTTGTTCGTGGCAGGAGAATCTCATGCCTGCTCAGAGCTGAACTGTGCCATAAGCTCAGCACGGAGTGTTCATTTGTATGGGCTGCTGCAGTTGGAATTTCTCTAACGTCATGTGGTGGCCATGATAATGTGTTTACAGAGTGTAAAATTTCAGCTTGAATTATGATTGCTAAAATAATTGATCATCAGCATTTGTGCTTTGCGTAAGAAGAAGAGTTGAAGAAAGCTGAATATTAAATAAACCACGCGTTGGATGAGCGGCGTTTCTCTTTCCTCACAACTCATCAATGAAACAAAAACTAAGAGCAGCGCGTGTATCTTATTGCCAATTACTGTCCAAGGAGGATAATGATGCAATCTTAATAACCTGCTAGAACTGTATGGTTAAAACAAATTTCCCATTACATTCCTCTCAGTGTTCAAGCTCTGTCTTTGTACCCACGGAGATGCTGTGCTAAAAATAAAGCTGGAAAGGTCTCTCATACATAGTTTCTGGTTATTAAATAATGTGCTCGTTCTCCATCTGTACCCAGTGGGCTCTTCTGCTTTTTTCTAAAGGCTTTGGGAATTGCTTTATGAAGCCAAGGAGTCAGTAGATGCAGGGGATGAATGAACAAAATTCAAGTCCCCTTCTTAGAACCTCTTACTGGTTTTGATCATCTTACTAACAGGTAGAAATCTATGGGATTTTTGTTTAGTCTTAAAATATTGCTTGTTCTGTATCTCAGATACCCACAGTGTAGGAGTTAGGCATAAAGCAGGATCCTCCTCCTATGGTGATTTTAAGTTCTGCAAATGAATTACTATGCAAGCTATTAGATATGAAGGTCAGAGGAGGCTTTTTAGAAGTTGGTAGTGCACCACTGGGTACATTTAACCAGCCCACAAGTGTGAGCATGCTGGAAGGTGACCAAAGTGCTCTGCAGCACGTATGGGTCTGGGGAATAAGTTGTTTTCTTAGCTTTCTCAAGTGGTGTCCCAGCCATAGAAACAGCCCGGTGAGCGTACTTGTGGTGTGGATGCACATCAGGGATTGGCAGATTCATACTGCCTTGTTTGGAAATTTCTCAGGCGCTGAACTGAAGAAAAGTGAATCTGACAGCAAGTTGATGGAGCCAGAGTGGCAATTAGATGCCAATCCCATCTTGCTGGATCCTTTTATGCACGTTGTGCTTAGGGACTCCAGCATCTGAGTTTGATTACTTCCCAGAAGGAATGACTTGGCAGAATGCTAATCCCTAATATCTCCAGACCAGGAGTAATCTGAAATGAGACTTTGGTGCAACGATCCAAAGGTTTTAAAGTTACTGTATGTAAAACCCTTCCAAAACTAGCAGAAGCCTTGTATCTGCTGATCAGAGAGTGCTGCTGGGTTGCTTTGGCTTTTCCAACAGGATGCTTAATGAACAGTGACTTTTCACATAGTTCTTTAAAAATAGGGAAACAAAGTAGATAAATCCTTAGAGATTGCATTCAGTTAATGAACGTTTTTGCTTGAAGTGAGAAAAGCTTGAATGCCTTCTAGAAAGCCATTTCTCAGGTGTGTGTTCTTTCTATGACATGCACTATTTGGAGGTGCAGGCAGGAGGTGTACAGATGCTGATAGACAACATTTTGCTGCTTATGTGAAGGTCTGTTTGGTTTTCTTAGCTTTTACTACCATACAGTATACTGCTTGAAAAAAAAAGTATATATATAAAATTTCTACTTGTCAGTATCTTATGGGATGTATGGATACTTCTGCACGTCAGTGTCTTATGGCATATATGGGTATTTCAGGGTTTGGCGTGTTTTTGTAGTCTCTGAGGTGGAATTCAAAAGGGGATTCCAAGATTTCCTGTCCTGTATCTTCTGTTGCTGTTAGCTTCTTATTTGCTACCATACAAATGGGAACAAGTGTATTATTCTTCTGCTGTTGTTTGCACTTAATTCAGTACTGCTGGTCTTGTAGTTGGTGTATCTGTTGGTGTTGCAGGTGGGATATGGAGAAAGATGAGATACAGTTTGAGATTTTATGGTATCCAGAGTGACCTACTGGGGAAAACTGGCTTGTAGGAGCAATGGTGGTTGGGCAGTGCTGCACTATAGAGTTATGGAAGTGGTGTAGAAGAGGTGAGTTCTGAACACATACAGCAAAGAAAAAGTTCTGCAGGTTCTGCTGAGATGGGCGGCCTTACGTGTGACCGTCCTTTAATTCTCTCCTTCCTTCCCAGCATGTTTATTGAAGTTTTCCCAAGGTCTGGATGCAATTTTGTTATATTTCAGTATTGAACGTTTGCTGGATTAGAAGTGATAAAGCTGAACTCAAACTAACAAAATGAAGAAAAATCCCCAAAGAAGATGAGACTTTTTCTTTCGTTGGTAAGGCCAAAGTATTGGCTTCCGTTTCTAACTTCTGGATCAGTGATGTGTTGATACAAATTGCCAGGAACGAGGCTGCAAATTTGGGTGTTGCATAATAGATTGAGCCTGTAAATTGTAGAAGCATGACAAACTGGTATATATATTAAATTTGTTTAGAAAGCTCTGTTTTGTGAGGGCAGAAAGCAGTGCCATCACCTGAAAATTTCCGGATGCGATTTGTAGGTTCTGAAGTTGTTCAGTAAATCATACTTTTGTTCAGCAGGGCAGAATTTACAGCGTTGTCAGAATAGCACCATCTGAGAGCTCCCATTCTGTTGTTAGTGCTGGAGCTGCCTTAATCGCCTGTGTGCCACGTGTGCAGCCTTACCTGAGAAGGGTCAAACCTCGGGATGTGGATGTGTCCTTTTGAATCGGTGCCCACTGCCTTGCAGCCAGAAATAGAGATGTACCTGTGTGTGGGCTGCTGCCCGCCTTTCCTTCCTACTTCAGATCTTGTCCTTTTGAAAGCACTGGGCTGCTCTCTGAATACTGAGGTTGATCACTGCTGTTTCTCTGAGTATGTCTTTCAAGCCTTCATTTACACCTTTGAGTGCTTAATAGCAGGAGGAATTTCTGCAAGGCCCAGGGTGGATCAAAATGAAAATGATTCACATCAACATGCCCTTGTTTCAGAGAATTGATTGTGATTTTCTTTTGGATTTAGAAAAGCCTTTTTTTCAAGGGGATAACTGCAGGAATCTGTTACAACATTTATCTGCTGTTGGTGTTGAGTTTTTTTTTTTTTGTAGTACAACTGGTGACTTTTTTTTCCTTCCTGGGCAGATCTATTGCTGTGCTGTACTTTGTTAAAGCACGTAAATACGTAACTTAGCCTTTGCTTAGGCCTATTCTGTCAGTTTTTGTGACTTCTTAGAAACTTGCAAATTGATGAAGAGCACGTTTCTTATTTGCCATGTCAAGCTATAATCAAAGAAATGAGGTTATTTGGTGCATCACACCTTTGGTTTAGTTGTTGCAGTGTGCTGGATACATTCATGAAGACTTCAGTATTAAAAGCTAGGAAGAAGTGCTGTATCCTTAGTAGTGGAATGAATTGATGCTGTTCTTTGGGATTTCAGAATTAGAGAGGTTAGGTTTTCAGAAGCGACAGATTGAAGGCTGAACAGAACTGTGGGTGGAATGCCCGCTGGATGGGGCAGGAGGAGAGCTTGCTCCCTGCTGACACCTCTAACGAGTGCGCCTGCAAATGCTGCGTCACTGACTTCCATCTGAATGTGTATCTCAATATTGTATTTGTTTGAAATTATCAGAGTGGCTTCAATCGGATTTTGGGATAAATTGGCAAAACTTCAATTGAATTGAATTGGAAATTAAACTGGGAGCCTTGGCCTTATGTGCATGGCTCTGGGCTGTGTGAAATACCCCCTCTGAACTTTGGTAGCTGTGAGTAAATTGGGAGTGCCTTGTGTTTCTGCCACTGCTGTTCTTTACCAAAGAAACAAGCGAGGGTCTTCAGTTACTATGGAAGGAGGAGATGGCAGTGAGTGCTTCCTGTAGATCAGCGCTGGGCTCCCATGTTGGGACGGGCTCCCAGCCAGGCTGAGGGAGGATCTCCGGTGTGCTCAGCAGGCTGTGCCCAGGGGAACTCGGAGAAGGCTCAGCTTCTGTCCCCAAGCTCAGCTGCTGCTGCTGGGCTCCGGAGTGATTTCCGTCTTCTTGATCTGGTTGGCATCAGCCAGCGTCTTTGGTTGTGAGCTTAGAATACTTTAAACTATGGCAAACTGTGTCATTGGGAAAACTTTACCTCCTTAAGGGACTGGGAATGGGCATGCATACTGAGGCTGCTGTAAGGATGAAAAAGTGTCCTTTTAAAAGAGCAAACCGAAATACTTCTGATCAGAAGTACTGTGCACCAAGCCCCACATGCACGGTTTGAGGCTGTCAAGTGGGGCTTCTCAGAGAAGGTGCAGAACCAGACTGATGGCAGCACTGCTGTGAGGATATGGCAAATGGCTTTATTTCTGGATAAAGCCAGCGTACAAATAATTGCAATGTGTTAAATGGGATAGAAGTGCTAGTGTTTGAGATGGCTTTGTAGAGCAAGGGTTTCTTGTTCCTTAGGCAGTGAAAAGCATAAGACACAGAAACAACTCCAAACCTCTGATAAATGATTGCAGCTGTACAGTTTCATGCAATTAAAGAGTATAGATGTTGGACTGTTTGGTAAATAGTCTCTTCTGTAGTGCAACAGTATGTAAACCTGGATTGTTACTGAGCCAATGGCAGATGCATCATTATTGTGCCATTATTGTTTCGTCCGTTTATTACATAACAGCGTAAGTTCTGTGTGTCTGTTAGTGCTAAATACCTCATACTATTCTATTACCAAAAAAAAAGGAAAAAGGAAAAAAAGAAACAGCCTTGACTAGGTGTGACTACAATAATATCTGCAGTGTGCTCTGCTTGGAGATGAACCAGGGCCTGGGATTTGACGTGTCTGACACGAGTGGAAATAGTTGTGCAAGGTGGAGTATTTTGACAAGCGTGTTGATTTGATATTCCTGGCTCAAGAATTTGTCAGTTGTTTTCTTGGTTAATGAACCTGTTTTAGCATGATCACAAAAGAAAGCAGGAAAATGCACAGCCCTCCGTTATGGTCTATCAGTAACAAAAGAACTAGAAATCTGCATATCAAAACTGAAAGGTATTGACTGTATTTTGGAATTTTATGTATGTATTTAAACTTGTAGACACTTCCTGCATTTTTATTTTAAAACGGAGTGTTTGAAAGCTGACCCTTGTGGGCAAGTCTGTGGATGCCTTTGGAAATCATTGTCAGCAGCCAAAAGCACACAGGGAGCAAGTAATTTCAGTGATAGTAGCCATCCAGTGTCCTAAAAATAAACTTTGGATAAGCTTTCTGTCTTTCACATGTTGGAAGATTAAGTAGATAAGTTTGTTTTAATTGAGAGTAAAGGGTTGACATTGTTCTTTTTTTCCCAAGACCAGTACTGGAGGACTTCCAGTCTTCGTGCTTGCTTTGATCAGTGCAGCAGATCCTGTTGATAATTGTGAGTTGACTTGGAGGAGTAAGCCAAGAAAGCAGGGCCTTTTTCGTGAAGACCAGACAGCAGTTGGAGAGAAATTCTGCAGGCAGTCTCAGAGGCAAAATTCTGTAAATGAAGTTCCTAAATGGTAAAATCCTATCTTCAGCCTAATCTAGTCTGAACGGCAGGATTTGCCGGATGTGCAGCTCAGCCAGTTTCAAATTCCTGGTGTGAAACAATTGAGATAAGAATCAAAAAGTAAAGAAAGGGAAAAGACTGAGATCAAACACTGTGCTAGATGTGTCCTGAGGCAGAATTACTCCTTTCCCAGTCTTTCCAAGTCTTTCTTAAAATAACAGAAGTCCCATAGCATAGGCTATTTCCTATAGCAATTTTCCAGTTGCACAGTTTTATTTTGGGGAAGCTTTTCCTGGTTATTTAACATGTGTTTCCAGTTACAGCATCTTCAGTAGATCTATCTAAAGCCTGGATCTCTTCTTTCCCTTGACTTCTCCTCTGAAATTGCCACGTCTGTTCTCCTGGTCGGGGAAGCTGGGTTGCTTCCCTGAGCTCACATCCATTAATGGCTTCCTGAGTGATCAGCTGGGCTTTCACCGAGCTGAAAAACCTGCTCAGTGTACAGAGTAGGAAACAGTTCCATTTTTGTACTGATTTTGAAATTGACATAACATACTTCAAATTGAAATAACATACTTGACAAAACTTTTTTTTTTTTTTTTTTTTTTTTTTTCCCCACAATGCTTTTGGAAACAGCGTCAATTCTCGAGAAAAGCTTAAAGCTTAAATTTAAGTAATTCCTGATGGCATTGATACATCCTTTACCGTTGTCTGTTAGGACAGATGTTACAGGGAAAACAAATGCTATTAACCCTGTGTACAGGAAGCTCTACTGAAGAGGAGAAGAGAAAATAAGAGTGGAAAGGTGAGACACTGAGAAGAGTATTAGCCAGTTTGCGGTGGAGATAAGATTTAGAAGTTGATAGCTTCCTGAATAAAAAGTGGCACACAAGAAACAGAATTCTTTGAGGTGTGAAGTCACAGTAGGTGCATGTTGGCTGATACTCTTTCAAGGATAGTCTTGAAATGTTACAGTGTTCTTTTAAATAACATGCTAGGTTATAGTCTCTATTCCCCATTCACTTTTCTAGGTGAACGCTTCCAGTGTGCCGAGGGCTGTTTTTTGGTGATGTGTAAGTGCTGTTTTTCCTCCTTGCTGTCCTGTCAAATGGTAACACTGGAAGGATGGGAAGTGAAGGAGAGTTGGAAATGCAGTGGGAGACTTCAATTAACGCCATGCCAAGTGTGCAGCTGGATGAAAATGTACCATGGAGACCAGGTGTCTCTTTCATGCAACTTCTGGGTGTGGAAAAGTTGTGGCATGGGACTGCAGCTGTCCTCTGCAAAGCCTTGAAAACCATGGAGAGGATGAATAGGATCCGAGGTTCCTGCTCTCTTGCAGTGATGGCAGGTTACTCTGGGAAGAGGCAGATGTGTGAATGAGCAAAGGAACAGCCTGCATCTTTCATTGCACAGCAGGGAGCAGATTTGTAAAACTGCTTATGAGGAAAGGTATGTGTTCAGTGTTTGTGGGAATGAACAAGTTAATGGAAGGTAATTCTGTTGACATTACTAAATACTGAATTACTAAAGCTAAGCAAATTGTGCTCAAAGAATTCATCTGAGTTGAAAATAGCTGGAGGCTAGGAGATAATTTAGGGGACTAGATTCTGTGCTCGTGCTGTTTTGACTCTTCCTTCAGGCATCTGCCTTTACATCCCTTCTGAAGGGAGGTGAGGGCTGGGGATCCCCAGGGTGGCAGTCCTGAAGTTCTCATTTGGGCCCTTGGAATTTCTGCTGGATGGAATCTTTTGACTCGTACAAAGGAAGGTACAAGGTGCTGGGCAGCTCGCTTTGGCAATCTCCTTCTCTTTTTTCAACTGTCTGCAAAGTAGCACAGTAGGTTTCTGATTGTGCTTCCGTCTGCTTGCAGGAGGAACGACTGCTGTGTGTGGCTCTGCACAGGCAGTACATAGTTTAGAAGGGCTGTACGATGAGGCATACGTCTACTTATGGAAGGACATTCAACAGGTTTTTCAGTGAAACAAAAATACTGACTTCAGTCATTTTGGCAATGAATGAACTTGGCTTTTTTTGGTGGTGGTGGTTTTGTTTTATGTTTTTTTGCACTCATTTGCAGTAAGAAAAGCTATTTGCCTGCAGTAGGAAAACCCAACACAGTTGAAAATTTAATTGCTGTAATTAATCGCATTTTTAGGGAGAGCTTTTTTTAGAACTGGACCACGTAGGGTGAGAGGTGCACAGTATCCCTGTAACAGCTAACTGAATGTGTAGGTAACCCTGTTATATCACTCCTTCCGGCATACTGGGTTTTGTTGTTGTTTTGTTGTTCCCAATTAATCATAGCCTCAATCCTGGGACCTCTGTGCTGCAGCTCTGTGTCCCCATGCTCGTCAGATCCTTCCAGTGTCGCTGATGATTCAGGTACACTTGTTTTCCCTGGTCGTGCTTAGATCCTGCTGTTCAAAAAGCTAGGTGAAGCAGTGGCATGATTAGATTAGTTTAATGCTGGTGTTGATTAATGGCTTCAATTGTTTTATTTAATAGACACTATTCTCTTTGACCACACTGCTAGTGTAAATATTTGCTGGGTTTTTCTGTAGGCTGCTTATTCTGTGGAACAAGTTTCAGTGTCTTTTACCACATATGTAAAAGTGTGATAGTAATGCAAATATTTCCCATGTTCCATCAGTATGGCAGGCACACATCGGGGTCTAAAGCAGACAGTCTGTTTTAATACTGGTTTTGTCTCTGCTGTGATCTTTGTTGCCTAATGCATCATTCTGTTCTGCTGTGAGCTGCTGTGCTGGGATTCCCAGGCCTGAGTAAGGCAGCAGGCAGCCCCTGGTAACAGAGGTGTGTTTTGATGCTGTAGCTGCAGCTCTGCTCATGAGCTTCTCCCTTCCAGGGCTGCATCCCCAGTGACCCCACAGCGTGGTGGCTTAGGGAGCCAGGAGGAGAATGCAGAACGTAGGGAGATGTACACAAAATAGACCTCAGCAGTAAGGAGCATGCTGTGGGCTCAATATCAGCAAGACATGGAGCTCTTGGCCGGCGTGTGAGGCGAGTGGCTGCGGTGGGACTTCTAGTTCCCGTTGGCATCAAGCTGTCTGCGAATGCTTGTTCTGCAGCAGAACCCACATCGTGCTGTACTGCTTGAACATTCTCTGCAGGTCTTTAACTTGGCTGAACACGCAGATTGAGCTTTTGCTTGGAATGATACTGTGTTGGACTTTAAGTTGTCCGAAAGGTAAGGGGAGTAGCGATGCTGATGCTGAGAGAAGCGCAGCAACAGCCCCAGTGGTGGTTACCATCTGTAGGATTGGAAATACCACGATGTTATGTCCTCTTGTTACTTTCAGGGAATTCCTTATTCAGACATTTCAGCAGCACTTCCAAATGTGATATCTACCTGTGACGTGCATCCCACCTCCCAAAGCATGGCACACTTGACAGAGTTCCGATGAATTCAATGAATTAGATTATTTAAGAAGAAATGAGTCGAAGAAGCATGTAGAGTGGTACCCTTGCCCTACTCTAGCAATTTCTGGTGCTTTCTGCGGTGGACTGTTTCTTCTGCAGCACCACAGTGAGTCCCAAAGCAAAGGAACATCTTGTCTGCCCTGCCTGTTTTCAGATATGGAGGACACCGGGAGCAGAAATCTCAGTGAGAAAGGTCTTTTATCCAAAGCTGCCATTTGAGCTTTGTTCCGTACTGAGATTACAGACCT
Organism: Lagopus leucura; assembly: GCF_019238085.1. Lineage (NCBI taxonomy): Eukaryota > Metazoa > Chordata > Aves > Galliformes > Phasianidae > Lagopus > Lagopus leucura. The sequence goes on along the minus strand of NW_024962280.1, from coordinate 5,912,716 downwards.
GTTTAGAAGCCCTGGTAACCTTGTTATCAGTTCATAGGAACAGGTTCCCGTGCTGGCAAAGGAGGGGATCTCTGCCATCCAGCCGTGATGCTGTGCTGGAAGTCACTGGTGGTTGTTGCTGCTGAGGCTGTTTGGGAAGTGCTGTCACAGGGAAGAGACTCTTCCTACCTCCAGGAGAGTGAATTAAACACAATTTGGAACTTTTTTTTTCTTCATTTTTTTTTTTTCCCCCCTGTGGTGAATTTAAATTTTGTTTGTATTTTTATTCTAGAACTGAGATACATTTGTCAGTGAATCAACATCCACTATTTTCAGAAGAGAACAAACAAGCAGCACAAATTAAATGTATGTGGGGTTTATATGGATGCATGGTGGTCAAGTACATGGCAGTGTAGAGGTGGGATTTATGGCACATCGTGCTCAGCACTTGGAGCAAGAGCTGTTGGAACAACAACCATTCATTCTCTTCCCACCCTCGGCTGGGTTATACTTTGTTCTCTAGGATTTTTAACTTCCAGTTTGTGAATTGGGTTACTTACTAATGAATTTCATTTAAATGACTTGCAAGTGAAATTGTGCTGCAGCGGGGCTCTTCCCCTGCCTTCCCTGATGGTACAAACTAATTGGTATTGACAAGATTACTCTGGTGCTTTATGTGTTTTTAATGGGGCTGGCCAGTACGGTTTCCTTTCCAGCAATTGAGCTTCCTTTCCTTTCAGTATGTTATAAGCAATCTTCTATGATTCCCTCAGTTTTGGGCTTTTAAAGAAATTTTCGTTAAACGTGGAGGCAACTGCTGCCATGCTGCAATATTGTCTTGCTTTAGTCTTGGTTTTGTGTGCTTATCATAGCACAGTGAGTGCTGCGTTGTGCACTTTGAAAGGTGCTTGTATATCTGGATTCTGTTTTCTCCAGAGCAGTTGTGCAACTTTTGTGTGTGTGTTTGTGTATGTATATACATATTCATCTAAAAGTCCAGAAAGTTGGCTTGCATCTGTGTTTTCCAGATTTCTTACGTAATAAAGACCTAAAACCAGAACCAAGGTTAGGAAATGGAGATTTCTCAGTTAATTGGCAGAGGAAAGCTGCTTCAGATGGAGCTCAGGATCAGACAGACACCTCACTGGGGATCTCTGAGTACCGAGTGTGATCCCACGTGGCCTCGCATGCAGTGCTGTGATGAGCCCCTGAACGGTCTGGTTGTGATGCTGGGCCTTCCCTCTGGCTTGGCCCTTCAGCAGCCCCGGGCTGGCTCATGCTTGGCAGCACCAGCCCAGCTGCAATTAACCACGTGATGACCATTTTTAATGCTGCCTTGTGTGCGGTCCTCATTTATTCTTTACCATTTTCCCTCACTTGTCCATATTTGTTTCTCTTCTTGACTTGGTCTTCTTGACTCCAGTTGGTTGACCTTCATGACTTGTGATAAATCTGAATTCAGTTTCTCTCTTAGATGCAAAAGCAGATGTTATTGCAGAAGTACTGGGCTGGTTTCTTTAAAAATCCCATAGATTGCAGTGAAAGTGTGATTACAAGAAGTAACTTTTGATTTTCTCTGTTTACGTTCCAAGCGTGGCAATGGCAGAATCACCACTGGTTTTGTATATGCCTATTAACCAAATGAAAGGAAGGATTCAATGCAGTGATTAGTTTTCAATTTAGGCTTTTAAAGCTATTGTCTGATGCTTTTTGCAGCCTAGTTACTGAGGGGAACATCCAGGATTTAGTTATTTTTAATTCTGTTTTGATTGGGACGCTCTGCAGATACTGAAGCCAGATGAAGGTGGGTCACTCGAGGAGAATTGAGGAGGAAAGAGCTGTCCTTGGAAGGCCTTTGTAATTCACAGAGCACAGCATTTAATGAGCAAATTTGTTATTAAAGCTCAAATAGCACAAAAGTCTCAGAAAGCAGTATAAACATTGCTGTCCTAAGAGGATTAGAAGAAAAATCCGAGCACGCAAGTGGAAATGGGGAGTGGCAGCGGCTCTGCTCGCGCTGAAGATGATGAGCATTTCCAGCCTCACTGCTGGTTTGTCTTGGTAGCACACCATTATGACTCGGTGATGATGACAGGCCGAGATGCTGATAGCATGAGCTGCCATTTTGGTTTTGTTTTTAGCTAGCAGGTGTGGGGAGAGCCTTGCTGGTGGGGTGGTCTGTGCGGTGCGGGCAGAGCTGGCCAGAGTGTGCTGCCAACCCCGGGATCTGGCAGGATGCACTTCTTCCTCAAGTTGTATTTCTTCTTAGGTTGAGAGGAGTAGTCCAGTCAAACTGAAGGTGTTCAAAAGAAAACACCAACAAAAACAAAAACCACAAAATCCTGCTTTCTCGGAGAGGAGGGATCTAAAGGCAGCAGCTGATACTCTCTGCACAGGTGTGTCTTATCAGCCTCAAGGACATTTAGTGGGTTATTTTTAAATGTTGGGTAGTGTGGCTGTTACTACACCTGGTCACCTGGTCAAATCAGTGTAGCAGGTCGGCTATAAAGAGAGCGAGTCTAAAATCAATACATTACAGCTGTCGCCTGCTTTATTTCAAGGTATGTGCCAAATAACAAATTCCAATAGGATAAATTGGGAAGGAAAAATCTGCTGACAACGCAGAGTCGGTGCTCAGCACCGGGCTCTGAAGAAGGACGTCCCAGTGTTTTCCAAAAGTCTGTGTCATTTCAAGTGCTCCTCTTTAAAATCAGAGCCACAGCAGACAAGGAGGAGTGTAGCAGAGTCAGGGAGCTCTTGGTGTACTTGCTTCTCTTCTTCCAGATTTTCCCATGTCCCTGTTCAGTTCAGATGTAAGGCACAGGTGAGGAGGCTGGGCATCCAGCCTGGCCATGAGGTGTGCGGGCAGTTGGGGTGGTGGGCACTGAAGAAGGCCTTTCTTCATTGGAAGCGTTTGTGCAGTTGTTATTTGATTTATGTTTGACATGTTCCTTTGCAAGCGAAACAACCTGAAGGACATGTTGCGTGGAGCTCTCCTCCATCGTGTGCGAGACACAGACCTGACACTGATCTATCCTGCTTTCAGATGAGGAGGGCAGATATTGGTTGTTTCTTCTTGTTTTTAAGGAAAACTCCAGTTGTTGGTAAATAACGTTTGTTTATGGGATTTGCTGAGCGAGCCCACGAAGCCTTTTCTTCCGTGCTGCCCTGCAGCCCTTGTGGCAGGGAAGAACACTGTGACCAGCCCCATGTGGGCCAACGTGCCCCTTGGCAAGGGCAGCTCTCCTCTACTCATGTACATAGCTACTGCCCTGCCAGCACAGCCAAGGAACGGAAAATGAGCATGTGTGCAAATTCTTTCAATTCCCCACATACTCGCATTCTTCAGCATCCTCTGCAGCAGCTCCTTGTGCTGTTAGGTTCTGCTTGCCCTGACGGTGGGTTCAGACATGGGTTTGTAATCAACCGTTTCCTACTGATTGACTTTGGGAATGGCACTTGAGAGCAGTGTTAGTCACGAGCCCTGAAGGTTCTTTACTTGCTGTAAAGGTTTTTGAATAGCTTGGAGATGTTTTGTTTAATCTAAAACCAGACGGATAATGCTTTACTGGTCATCCATGTCCTTCTGTCCCTCTTTCTGCTCTTGGAGTGGGTGATGAAATTATTTCCTAATAAGAAAGGTAGTGTGCAAGTACTTGCATGGTGAGCAGCCATGCATAAATGTTGGTATGAGTAAAAATAATTCACTGGTGCTACATGGAAATGGTTACAGCCCTGCATGGAGTCCACACACACTCACACACTTGGATGTGGAAAAGTGTTTGCCTGTACTTACCTATTTTATTGTAGGATGCGTGAAACAATTACCAGGGGAATTTAAAGAAAACAGTGGCAGTCTTATGTTAGTATGGGAGGTTTTGGACTACATTCTTCTGCTTTGGAAGATGGGAAAGATTTCTTGCAAGATTTCTGTTGTGTGCATATTGCCAGCTTCGGGCAATCAGTGCGAGCTGCTGGCTCAGGCACTGAGCTCACTGCAGAGCTCTGGGCTCTCTGGTGCCTGGGCACACCTGTGGCCGTAAACCTGGTTGCCCAGCACAGAATGTGGTAGGAAAACAGCTTGGATTTATTTATTTATTTATTTATTTATTTGAATTGCTGCTTCTCAGTGGATGTAATCATTTTGTAAAAGAGGTTCTCTGTCAAAGCACTGCAGTGTTAATTTTTATGTGGGGCTTTCAGGGTGTTTAATGTCCATTGCTGAAGTTTATTTCCGGAATGGATTTGGCATGGGCAAAAGGTTTTGGGAGCTGCCTGCTGTGCCTGGTTAGCATCCCACAGTCTTTTGTGGAAAGTTAAGGCAAATCCAGACATGAGGGCTTTGATACAGGTGGTGGTTTGTGCTCCTGATTGGGTGCAGTACTGCTGAGGTCAGGCGGTGGTGGTGCTCACTGACCAGGCAGTGCTCAGAGGTGGGTGCTGCAGGCTCCCCACAGGGTGCTGTATGATGGGGCTCTGCAGGTGCAGGCAGAACACGAGTTTGGTGCCAGGAGCAGTGGGGTGGGCTGTGCTGATGTTGTACTGTGTTAATGCTGCTGTTCTCAGAATAATAAATACTAATTTTTCCTATTTGTCTCCTTGTTTCTTTCAGCATCACCCCTCTGTGGCAAGAGACACCTGAAAGGAAAACTTCTGCATATCAATGCACTGCCAATGGTAAGTACCTTTTTAACTGAGTTAGCAGTGTGGTTTCTTATTGCAAATACACCGTAGGTCCTCTTCTGCCGCAGACAGTACTTTCAGAGTGACTGTGGTGGTGGTGTTTTTTTCCAGTACACAAATTGATTTATTTTTTTTTTTTCCTAAGAAACATCTAGAGCTTTATTCTGTTTGACAGAATATTGAAGTTGTTTCTCCTTTACCTTGTGGAAAGTAGGGCAGCATGTTAATCTTGAAGCAAGGAGTGTGACTTGAGAATGACATAGCTCATCCTGCTCGTAGCTGGTTTTGCTTCCTCTTTTGGCCAAAAGCCTGTTCTGGGCAAGTTGTAGGTGAGATGAGTGCTCTGTTGACCCCCTTGGGGGGGGGGCTCTCTGCTTCTTATTTCAATGCTAACAGCATCTCCTATTACAAATGTACACAGTGTCAGGTGTATTTTGCTTCAGTGCATTTGACAGAGGAAGACCAGTGAAGTTAAAGTTCTCTCTAGAAATAGTCTTGGTTGGTGTGATCTTCTTACTCCCATCTCTGGAATATTACTGAATGTTTTGGATGGCTGGAAGGTGATACTTGCAAATTGTCATTATGGTGTATTTCTGTATTCTAACAGTTGTGTAGGTGGAAGGCAAAGGTGAGTTCTGAAGACTGAGTTCCAATTCTGAGACTGGAACTTAATCTGTGACTTTGATTAGATTCAAAGTCTCCTTTCAGCAGTTCTGAGTTTTAGGTTATCACAGTGAGCTGCGTTATGGGAGTGTCAAATGCAGCACTGGACTTAAGAACTACATACAGGAAGTGTCAGCCTGCATTTCAGGCATGTCTAGGTCATTATGCTCAGTGCTAAAAGGATGGTGTTTCTAATCACAAGGTGTGAAACTCAGTTTGGGATCTGAGAGCTGAGTTGATTTGTGTGGGCGCTGGGTCTAAAGAGTACGTTGTAGTTTCACCAACAGCTTAACAACTCTGCTTTGTCCCGTGAAAAAAGTTTGAGAGAGTTTGGGTGTAACTGATTCCTGGGAAATGCAGTCAGTGAGCCTGTTGACTGTGGGACATCACGGGGTGAAGAGTAATGCAGCACGTGTGATCTACACAAGAGTTTGTGCCCTTTAATACCCTGATGTTTAAGCTCAAACTTTGCAGATATAAACTGCGCTTTATTTTTGCTTGGGATGAATTTCAGCTGTAAGGAACAGAGCTGTGGAGTAAGAAGGTGCCAGTTGTACCTGGTCACATAGCCTGGCATTTTAATTGCCTGAATGTGAAACCAGCAGTGCCCTCGGACTCTTCTGTTGCTGCTGAGTTTTCACTGTGCTGTTGACCTTTTCCCAACAGAAGGCTTCTCTGATTTCTTTTTATTTTGTGTTAGTTGTGCGTGGTTTTAGTTATGACTTGAAATTCAGGTCTGTGTTGCTGCTTCTCTTAAAAACGTGACTCATTCCGTATTAACCTAGTCCTTATACTTCATAAAATTTTAAAGTACTCAGAGACTCTATTTGAAATGTTGCTGCGTTTTGCCCTAATTTTCCCTCTACAAATTATGTTAGAAATTCAGAATTGTACTCTCTCAAGGGCATGTTGTTACAGGGATCGTAAAACATGCTCAGCTGTAACGTGTAGCAAAGTGAAATAGTTTCTACTTTTGTTTTTGTTTTTTTTTCTTCTGTTTTAAAGGCTGCTTTTACTATAAGGTGGCATATTTCATTATTCCAGAGATTTCTAAACAATTACTCATCTCTTGATTAACTTTGAAACAGTTTGAATGTGGATTTAAGTGCCAAGCTAGACACCTTCATCACCATCCCAAAGTAAGGACAGCATACTCCAGATCGTAGTAAAATACAACTGTCGTGGGTTTTAATTATGTTATTATTCTCTTTGATGTGTAGACAAAGAGTGGGACAGGGGCTGACCTGCAGAAAGCAGTTTGTGCTCTTCTCACAGCGTTGGTTTCATTTGACTACCCATGTTCAATACGTGTTTTTCAATCAGAAATACGTTTTTGATTCCCGTGAGAAATGATACGAGCATTTTGATCAGTCTGCTAATCATGACTGTTAGTTCCATTTCTTGCAAGTCAAAAAAAAAAACAAAATAACCACACCAGCACTAAAGTGCAGAAGTTGTACATCCTCTTTTGTTTTTGCTTTGTTTCATTTTAAAGGTGAATGAAAGATGATGTTAATTTTTTGTGTGTGCGTCAGATAGGTTGTGTTAACACATAGGGTACAGTATTAGTTCATTCTTAAAAACATACCGGAATTGTTGGCAGTTTTTGTAAAAGCATGTATTTATATTGTGTTGAAGCCTTTTAAAGTGGAGTATGGCTGTGGTTAGTCGGTGTGGATTGGCCTCTTAAGGGAAAGTTGCGAAGTTAACAAAAAAAGGCTTTGTGAGGAAGGCAGATAGGTGCATAATGCAACGTTTTCTGGGATTTCAGAGGTTAATTTGGAGGCTTCTAACGGGGTGCCTCAGGTCACAAGGGTTAACGAATGTGTTGGAAATAAAAATGAAAGTCTTGGTCCTTTGGCCTAGAGGCAAGATGGCATCAGATTTTCCATAAAAGCTTTAGCAAACTATTATTATTATTTTTGCAGTGTGATGGAAAAGCTAGCTTACCCAAGAGGTATTTTCCGTCCTACTGTGCAGTGAGTTTTGGAGGCAGGGCAGTTTGCCTTGCTTTCTTTTTCTTCCTTTCTTTGCCTATGTGTGGGTATGTGTACGTATAAATACATGGAGCTATATATGAGTATTTTTGTTTATATTCATGTGTATGTATTTATATATATGACTAATTTGAATAGAATGGTTCGGTTGGAAGGGGGTTGTCAAAGCTTGTCTAGTCCAGCAGCCTGAAGGAGCGCACAGAAACTAGAAAGCTACTGAAAACTGGCAAGCATTGGGTTTTAGCATTGTATGGCAGCTTGCTGTGATGGGTTTAATTCGGTAGGAATGGTAGAGCAGCTGTTCTTATGTGCAAGAGACTTGTTCAGAAGAGCTTTGCAGGCACCAAGACTCTCATGGCGGGAAGTTCCATGAGTGCAACACTTCAGCATAATTAACCTGACAGGTTTTGCCCAGAAACAGCAAGAGTGGTTGGAGGATGGGCAGGAGAAGCACTCCTCTGAAGAAAATGCATCTACTGACAGGATTAGAAGATATCTGCAAAAACCTCCCTGAGATTGTGAGGGATCTTGCTCTTGCAACTCTTCTGTGGTGCTGTCTGTAGAGTCTTCCTGTGATCTTTCTGCTCCTTCTAAGGCAGCAGAGGGAGTGAGTGAATGTAGTTTTCTGGCAGTCCGTTTGCTTAAAATGCCCAAGGGCAGCAGGAGGTTGTGCCAATAACCTCAGAGGCCCACAGGGAAGTATGGTGCAAAGGGAAGTGAAGGATTACTGGTAGTTGCCCTGGGTCGGTATGGCAGGTTTGGCTCAAGTCAGGGGAGTGGTAATAGGTGTGAGTGTGCGAGTGCTGTTCTTGCTGGAGGTGCATGTTGTGTCAGAATCACAAACAAATGGTACAGCTGAAGTTTGGTTTTTCTGATGTTAAAAACAGGGGCCCTTGCTTTGAAGGGATTTGAAACTTGGAAGTCCTTAAGATACTGCTAACATGATGTGAATAGTTGCTTTAAAGTAAATAGCTCTACAAGACTAAGTGGGCTTAGTAGTAAGACTACTTCAAATGCATGTGTGTATGCATGCATATAACTTCAGGTGTAGGAATGGTTCTTTTCAGATGTAAGTGAGAAACACTTATGTGCGTAAAGCTAACCAAGCTTGAAAGTGTTTTCAGTGGTAGAGCCTACAAATGCTCATGAAATTTACTGCTGAAGGTTTTGGCTGTACAGCTGATGGAGTACACCTTTAAAAGGAAGTTATCTATGTGTGTATTTGTAGCAGTTTTTGAACTAGTCTAAACTGAGTGATGACATGAAATTTTGGACTGTTCTGCTCCTTCTGAAATCAATGGATGCTATTATCAACAAAGAAAGGTGGAGTGCAGTGGTTTTCTTGTCTGATAATTGGTTACAGCTGAAAAAATATATTTCAGAGTGTTCATCCATAAATTCTCTTTATTGGATCAGCATGAATAAGCTGACATAGTGGTATATGTGTTGAAGAGGAAGTGCTGGTAATATGATATAGAGGAAGTATTGACTTTATTGTGAGAGGGTGCATACTGTGATAAGAATTAAAAGTTTATTTACTGCTGCATTCTGAGACATTTGTGGAGGGGTTCTTAATTATATATATGTATATATATATTTACAAAGAACAAATAAAAGCCACTAGCAGTCTCTGTTTCAAAAGGAAAGCACCGCTTGCCTTTATTTTGCTGCCAGTTGAAGTTTACTTACTGAATGATTCAGCTGAAGAGGAAACCACCGTCCTTAAAAATTACAAGAAGTGGTGGCTCTCTTGTGAAGTCTCATTTGTTGGAGAACTTTCTCTGCTGATCCTGTAGGCATTTTACAGTTCAGAAATAAGCTTTGACTAAGAATTCTCGGCAGAATCATAAATATGTAATTATGTAAGCAGGCAGGATATGTAGCCCCTGGCAGGTGCCCAGTGCAGTGAATCACAAGAGCAGAGGGAACCGGGCCAGCATCAGGCCAGGGGAACGTCCTCTGTAATCGGATGAGGGCCACTGCAGCTCCTTTCCTATTGCCATTCCTGGTTGTTAAATCGTAAATGTACCCAAAAGCAGTCTGCCTTTGCTGCTGTAGGTTGTCTCCTGTTACTGTTCTTCACTATTCTTCCTTGTCCTCTGCCTCCCCTGCGTTGGGTTTTTCTTTGTACTACTTTCCACTGCTTTTGGTTCCTGATTTAATAGCAGTAGTAGTGCAGCTAGCATCAGATTATATCCGACTTGATCGGCGTGCCATCTGTTTTAGAGGGGAGGAAGATCTTGTGTTTCTGGTGTGGGTTTGCTGCCATATGCCAGCGGTGAAGTTGTGCAGCCTGAAGTGACCCTTTTTCTACTCAGTGAATGATTGTAGGGAAGAATTGGAAATGTAGTGTTAAACGTTCCTGTCAGTGACTGCATTTGTTGTAGGACTAGAGGGAATGGCTTCGAGCTGAGCCAGGGGAGATTTAGGCTGGATGTTAGGAAATTCTAGTTTTCTGAAAGAGTGATCATGCACTGGAATGGGCTGCCCAGGGAGGTGGAGTCACCCTGGAGGTGTTCAAGGAACGTTTGGATTTTGTGTTGGGGGACTTGGTTAGTGAGAACTATTGGTGAAATGGGTGGATGGTTGGACTGGATGATCTTGTAGGTGTTTTCCAGCCTTGGTGATTCTAAGATTCTGCACATCTGCAAAGCACGCTGGCTATGAGGCGCACATGGAGCGGGATGTGCAGAGAAAACCTAAGGACGGTCCCTGCTGTCTGAGCATTGAGTGTTGTCTTCTGGAAAGGAGAAGCACTTGTGGCACGAATGTTTCAGGGTGTCACATGTGCCGTCAGGCTGCGATCCCAGTTTCATTGTTGTCATCAGAAGGCTGACACTGGTTCGACTCAACAAAAGTAAAAGCTCCCGTTAGTTTCAGTGGTGTAGATGCTGGGAGATAATGCATGCTGCTGTAGAACAACAGGAAGTCTGTAGGTTGGGGGGAATGGCACTGAACATACACGTGCTTCTGTTAGCTCAGGACGATACCTGCAGTCTGCCGAAGACCAGGTGCCCTCCAGCTGCATGGCCATCAAAGTGGATGCCTGAACAAGAAGCATGCACTTATAAATGAAGGCTCTGTAGTACTCCATAAAAACAGAGTGAAAGATCATAGTAAATGGAGGCTCCTTGTATTCTTCTACCATGATTGTAATGAACGTATTTGGGACGAGGGGTCTGAATCCTACCATCCCCACCCCCCGGTTGGTGTTGATGTAGGATCCACATCCATAAATTGTTTGCATAAATGAAGGGCATGGATGTCAAATGTGAGCCATTATTTGGATTACTTGTCCTCATTAAAGATGTCCATGGCATTTTCCCCTTTCATTTCATTTTTTTCTGGCTATACAAGGACAGTATTTTATTGTGTCCTACCTGTGTGTTAAAATATTCTGTCATACATACGGGTATTTTGACATCTGTTTCAAAAAGAAAAAGTTAAAATCAGTAACGTAAGTGAATTTCAAGTCCCTTGTGAATATGAGGGGACTTCAATAATAAACTGACAAATGGAATTTTATTACAATCAGAATAGCCATTGCACTGCTTCCTTTGAGGTGGTTTTCCTGCGTGAGAGTAGATGGTGTTTCTTGTGAAAGCATCTGTGCTGGTGAAGAGAAATCCAGTAAGGCATGGGAATGTAAGATGGGCTGTGAAGAACCAATTTTAAGTGCTTGCTTATTAATGAATATCTGGAAAAAAAGTCAGCAGTGGTTAAAATGAATAGAGGGCAGCGGATTCTTTCTTCATGAATAAAAGAAACAAGTTTAAAACTATCAGGTACATAGCACACAAATTAAGGGGAAAAAAAAGATGGTCAAAGGTTAAAGAGGGAATGAAAACACAAGTTTTATGGTCACAAGATCAAATGAGGCATTAGTTAATTTTCCTTTTTTGGTGCAGTTCATCGAGAGTTCAAGTAATTCAGCAGAGTGATTGAACTGGAACAGAAAAGAGTGCCAGAAAACTGATTGATAATAACATAAACAGAAACATAATCAAATGAACTTAAGACTTGATGTCAGCATTTCACATTAAAATAGTTACAAAAAGGCTGGAATTCCATTCTTGTTGCACAAAATCTGATTTGCATAGAAAACAAATGTCTAACAGCAACAGTTGATGAATGATTCTACTAATGAGCCGTCAGCTTGGATTTAAGCTAGAAGGGGCTGAGGCACAGATGATGCCTTCTGGAGATAGACCATCTGGGGTGTGGGAAGTAACCTGAGGAGTCGGTAAGGGTATGAGAACCCAAGGAAATGCTGTGAGGAGATCAATGTGAATTATACATTGCAAATGGAAACAGTGCTGGAGATACTTGCTGTAGACAGAAAATGGCAATAAGTTGCTGTTTGCTACCATCAGTACCCTGAGGCCGTTGGCTGCTCTGTAGGTGAGATCACTGCTGCCTTTGCTCCTGTAGGTTTGGTGCTTTTACAATAAGCAAATAACTGGTTTGCTTATGATTTTACAAGTGTGAATACAGCTTAGAATGGATTGCTGGCATACCTTTCTGCTCGCTTCATTTCCCAGTTTCTATTATAATTAACTTCTTAAAAACAAGTAAGAAATTGTTTTGTGCTCAATCGTTCAGCCTCAGTCATTGCCAAGATATTGTCTGTGCTGTTGCAGCTTACCAGGGGTAGCTGGTTGGAAGACCCCAGGCAGGCTCTGGGGGCTCACGCCTCCTGCTTCTTAGCTCAGCCTGAACGGGCTGCTGAGAAGTGAAGTTGCCTTCACTGACCCATCCAGTTTTGCTCCACTGCCCTGTTTACCTGGGCTGCCTGCCCTTTCTCCCTGTACCAACCTCCCCTTAGCTGAAAGGAGCAGGCACTCTTTTTTTTTTTTTCTTTTTTAATTCATTCTTGCTCCACAGTCTTCTTTGTGGTGACCCAGGGTATTTCAGTTGAATTTCCTTCTTCTCCTAGCCTGAGTTAACCAAGCTGCTGACTCTGTTTTGCACTAGTTGGACTTTATCCGTAATTGCAGTATGCTGTAGCTATCTGGAAGAAGAATGAATATTTTATCACAGCATCATAGGATCGTCGAGGATTTGGGGTAATGCAACTGCGGCCTCCTGGAATGCCTTCGTGTGTCCTGACATCCTGGCCTCAGGAACCATTGGCTTTGCTTCAAGAGGGAACTGAGCAAGGGTTGCTGCCTCAGTGTGGGCATGTGTATGGATGTGCGTCTGTATAGGTATGGATTCATATAAGTAGGGCTGTGCACATAGATATATAAATATAATATATGCATATGATCACAGTAGACACAACGTAAGCACGTTAGTTCCATGGATGCCTATAGTGGGATCCATGTTGTCTTTCCTTTCTGAAGTTGCTGTACTTGGGTTTTAGAGAAGAAATTTGAGCTAATCTGCCTGTACTGTTACAACACTTGCTCCAGCAGTACATAGGACATCATTAGTAAGAGACTGATGAGATGTAGAAGAGTTGTTAGGGTAAGGAGGTCGCCTGCAAAAGAGGAGGTCACATTATTATGTGATCAGAGGAGGGCTGTTGAGCCTAGAGGAAGTTAGTTGTGTTAAGAACTGGGCTGACTTTAATGCGTTTGCTAATTAACTTGACTTCAAAAGTAGGATGTGCAATAAAATTTGCTGATGACGTTAGATTCGGATGTGCTGTCAAAGCTGATGAGGAACAGAGTACTGAGCAGGAGGAGCCAGATGGCCTTTAGGACTTGAGTGGAAAAAGTGGGCTGAAATTTCATAGCACAAAATGGCATGATTGTGCACTTCTGGATAGATGTGAATAGTGCCGTGACCTGGCTGCTGGTCTCTTGAAAATGACAGAGGAACAGAAAGTCTATCAATCAGTTGAGTAATTAGCCTGATAAATCAGGGATAGCTTTTCACTAGTACTCTGCTGTCTGTAAAACGTAGACCTAAGGTCTGTAAGGTGTGGGCTGACTCACAGTAGAAATCAGAAAGTGTTACTGCTGCTTGTGTGATAGGTGACACTGCAGTGTGTGACACTGAGTGGATGAGGCAGGCCACGTTCAGGAAGGACAGATGTAATGTGGAGCAGATGCAGAAGGCGATGGATGAGCAGAGGCTGCTTTGCAGTAGGACACCGAGAGCCTGGTTGGTTTATCTAAATAAAGAGGAGTCTGAGAGGGCATACAGTTGTTTTCTCTAAATATATCAGGGCTTGCCAAAGACTTGAGTGGGTACAAGTATTTTTTGTTACACTGAAGGCAGCACCAGGAAAAAATGCATATATCTTGGCAAGGAGCGTATTAGGTTGGAAATTGAAAAACAGATCTCGTCCATCATGAGAGTAAGACTTTGGGATAATCCACCAGTAATGAAATGGGAGGCAAAGAGGCCTCCCTCGTGTTGAGGTGGGCGCTTGTTATTGTAGGCTGGGATCCAGGGGCGACCCAGCGGTGTTCCCAGCAAGCACCGTTTGTTTCAGGAGCAGCAGGATTTCTGAAAGAGTAGGGAGCCTCATTTCTGTACTGTGCATTGGCTGTCTGTCAGCTACATTCTCCTTTGGCAGATGAGGAAATCTAACACGTACAGAAGTAAACGATGTCCTCCTGTTAGGCCAAACCTGCTGTTGGAAGAAGACTTTAGTGAATGCTAATGCCATAGGTCAGCAAATTCAGAAATGTGTAACAGGTCTTGGACTGTTCTTTTTTTTTTTTTTTTATCTTTTTTTTTTTTAGTGTGGAAATCAATCAGCTATGCAAATATCTTTAAATTTACACATAGAAAAGAAGTGTTCCCTCCTTAAACGCCTGAAGCTTTACACAACAAACCCATAGAAAAAATACTTGTTTGGGGTTCTTCAGCTTCCGTCATTATCCCAAGATTAATCTGGGACTTTTTGCATAATGCATGAGAGGAGAAATGTCAGTGAAGGCAAAGCTTGATGAGAGTGTTTCTGGAAGTGCCAAGTTACAGCTGTGGGTGACATCTACTTAAAAAGATCTCAAGTATGCAGGAGTCACGAGTTAGGAACCCCAGTGCTTGCTTTTGAAAAATGCACTGCAGCTTAAGCCAAATGAATTGTTCCACATATTTTTGTGACTTGTAACTCATCTGGTGGAAAGGCCGCTGTGGTTTGTAGGCAGCATTCTGCTCCGTTATTTTCTTGCCCTGGCAGCACATTCGTTTGCAGTTGGAACAGTGCTGCCTCCCTGGGAATCTTCCATTGGAAAATGGATGCCTGTCGGAGCATATCTACCCCTGCACGTGCATCCTTGCTGGCTCCTGCCCTGCGAGCTGCCTGGAGGTCAGCTAAAAGGACCTGTTGGGAACAAAGGTGGGAGAGACGTGACTGCCTGCTGCTCACAGCCTGCTCTGCTCAGCATATGTGAGCCTGGTGTGCTCAGTGAGCTGCAGGGTACCTGTGGAGGTGGGAGGTGATGCAGCACAGACAGCACACGTGCTTTGGTGTGTGTGTGAAGAGAGATTTTGTGGCTCGCTCTGCTTCAAATTCACAGTGTACTTACACAGTGCCTCAGCTGTCGTACACTGAAAGCCTTTTTCCTTTATTAATATACAATGAAAGAACTGTACATTCCTATGACTGTAGGATCTAAAGCGCAAACTTCAGTGCAGGAAAAGCATCTACATGTCAACAGCAACCAACTCTGGGCAAGCTGTGTGGGTTTTTAATCACATCTTGGAATCGTCTGTTTTGGGAACCTAAACCTGCTGGATATTTGCTGAATGGAGAAAGAATTGTAGTAGGCAGGTGCACACATAACGTTTTGCTTTGCATGAGGATAATGGCTGTACATCTCTGGAGATATGGCTGTAAAGGAATTCCCTCACCTCTGACCCAGCCAGGACCTGAAGCAGTGTTTGTTCTCGTGATGCTGTTCCATCCTTCAGGCACCGTGCTGCTCTGTGCCCACGTTCCTGCCCATGAGGGGAAGGGAGTCTGTAGGAGGCTGTGCTGGGTTGGTGCAAAAAAAGCAGAAAACACGTGCTGCCACTACTAGTTGTATACAGGTTGTTTTTTCTAAGCACAGAGTAGTATTCTTATGCAGCTGCTTATCTAGTTTTGCTGCACATGAACCAAGGACTCGCGTTTAACTCTGTTTTGGTACTGAAAATATTTAGTTTCACTTACCAGGGGAGAAATGACTGAACTTAGAGAAAGATGTCAGTGTTCAGCAGTGTATTTATCCTAATGCAGAAACATCAAGCACTTCAGGAATAGCTGCACTTTCACAGCCTGAAAACTACTTGATTTTTTTTCTTTTTTTTTTTTTTAACTTTCACAGGGAAGGATTTGAAAATAATAGTAATAATAAAACATTTTTGAGTGAGATTTGTCATGTGGACCCAACCTGCAGCAGTGGCGATGCAGGCTGTTTGCAGGACCTTGGACCTTGATCAGTAAGAAAGATTGTAACAGATTGTAACAGTAGAATATATTAAAATAACAACAGTTGCACATAGGAGATTTTTTGTTGTTGTGGCCCTCTTACTTTTTTTTATCAACCTTATCTAGTTAGATTACAACCTGTTCAGCACAGCAGCCAAGCCTTACATGTTTCTGCAGTGTTAGTGCAGCGTGGCCCCAATACTGGAAAAGGATCTTCTGCATGCTGCTGCTGCTGTTCAAATAAAGAGTGGTGACAATAATGTTCATACTTTCTGGTTTTAATTGCTGTGAAGGTTCCTTGACCAAAGGAGAGCTCCCTGAAATAGAACAGCAGGCTGTCAGTGAAATGAGTGAAATCCCTGCGGTGTGTTGCGTGTGTTGCTTTTTAATTGCACGTGGTTCTTGGTACACCCTTGATGTAATTATCCACATATAACCACCTCACAAGTCTTGTAGGGATTTGTATCAATGCATGTTGCATTCTGGTAGCAAAGATGACCACCCGAGGGGTTGGGGCTGAGGAAGCTGCCTGCTTTGTAGCCCTGTAGCAGATGGGCAGGACGGGGCAGAGCTCTTAGTGCTGGAGTGGGAATGCAGCTCTGTGCTGGGAGAAGTGCTGCTGTGTGTACGCTGCTCATTTGGGTCTGGAAATTGGGTCAGTTTTTAATTGCGTTGCCAGGGGTAGCTCAGGCTTAATGGTTTGCTTCTGTAAATAAGCAGGAACAAAAGTGGGTCTGCTATTACCTTCTTCTCACGCTTAAAAATATGATACATACCTGTAACTACAATGTGCAACTGGTCAGGAAAGCCCAGTGAACTCCTTCCTGCTTGCAAGGGCTGTTTCCTTCTTGGCAAAGCAGGAGTTTCTCAGTAAGTAGTGCTGTGGCCTTGTGTGGTCTGGTCTGCCTCCTGCTCACCTGCTGCTGCTGTTCTGTACAGACAGGCGAGCTTGCTTCACCTGAGGCAGAAAATAACATTCTTGATCTATTCTTGAAGAACATTTTAAAAAGCTCTACAGATTTAGGAACTTGGGTCAAGTTCCAAACTGATTTGGAGAAGAAGCAGCTAAACTGAAACAAACTGGGCCTTGATTTGGTGCCATTGTGTTTTCCATGAGGCCTCGCAAGGTTGGTTGAGGCACTGCAGCGGGCAGCTGAGCTGGCTGATGGAGCCTGGACCCTGCAGTTCCTTGCTGGCTATGGGATGCATTGATCCCCATGGCGGTGGCTTCAATGTAATTCACTGATAATGGAAACTTTCACTTAGCTGGTCGAGCCCATCTTAATCCTGAAATGTTTAGAATGATCTATTTAGGGTTTAAAGATTTTTCAGCATATGAAAGGAAAAGCCCAGCAAGGTATGTGGATGGGACCGCATTCGTCTTTTCTTACTAATCTCCTTTAGAAGTACCCTGCAGCTTTCCTGCTTACATGTGTGATGGTTATTAGAAAAAATAAATGAGCCAGTGTACAATGGATATAAAAATATCCCATGTGATGAAAGTGGCTCTGGATCCCGGCTGGTTTCTGTGCTGTTTCTTTTTGCTGCACTTGTTTCCTTCCCTCTTTTCTGTCTCTAGGTTTTAATGGCTGTAGCCTTAAAGTGAATTTTTGAGATAAAAAGGAAATTTAGGAAAAGAAAGAATGCAGGCTGTCCTGCCCAGTAGCGAGTGGTGATCTTAGTAATCCAGGATTTGCATCATTCACAGTTGCTTCAAGGTGAACCAGCAACGTGCAAAGCTGCTTGCTGCTACAGCTCATTTCTTTGCATCGATGGTTTGGAATAGATAAATGCATGAGAAATTAAATGGTTGGCAAGGGGCCCTGTTTTGGGGTTCATGTTAAGGCTGAGAGGCGGATCATCTTTTTCTATCGTAAAAGAGGGAGCTGGAGAAGGAAGTTCTTCAGATGTGGAAGATGTTAAAAGAAGACTGCTCCTGTGAGCTGATGGAAAGCGATACGATTTTACACTGAGAGATGAGCAGCAGTGATGGCTGTGTTTCACTTCCAGTCTGTCTTTCAGTGACTTCTCACTATTCCAAATTTAATCTGCTGAAAAACTGTACCACATACCATTATCTGCCAAAATGGCAGCACAGGGCATCTCTTGTCACGGAGATGGTGTCAGGGTTATTTAGGAAGCTGTTCCTGTGTAATTCTTTCTCCGTTTCTGTTTTCTGTTTCCTCTGTGCCCAGGCACATCCAACACAAGTCCCCTTCTCTGACAGGGCAGCAGAAGACTCAGAACATGTTGTCAGGACTTGCCTTGCCAGCTCTCCTGCTCTGTGCACCTTTGCTGAACACTCTTTTCCCTCTTCTTCCTCTGGGGATGGTGTCTAGTATCTGGAGAGAGAAGGGGAAGAGGGCTGTTTTCAAGGCAAATCACAAACTGAAGAAAATGGAGTGGAACAGGCCATCTTCAACACTTATCTCACCACAGGCACCTGTGGAATCCAGGTTTGCTAGCGAGATCCTTAACTGCATCGTTTTCCAGAAGCTGCAGAGGAGTTCCCTGCTGTGGGGCTCTCTTTCGTTGCTAGTAGAGGAGCTGGAGAGGTGGGAGACATCAGGACGTGGCCCTGTGTGATATGCCCAGCATCCTGGGGTCTGAGCAGAGCAGCTGTGGGTCTGTGCAGGGTGTCGGTGCCTGCGCCTTTCCCCACTGACTGACAAGAAGTATCACTGGAGATGTCATTTCTCTTCTGCAGGTAACTTTGTGACATAAATACAGTCTGAAGATCTAGCAGTACATTGCAGTTTTATGTCCATAACACGCTGCTTGCAGTAGTCAAAGCTTATCACCAAATGGAAAATAATAAAATCAGATTCAAGGCTTTCTTATTAGCATCTCCTGGACAGCCACTCCTCCCTCCTCATTGCTACACAGGAACTTGAAGATACAGCCACATCCATGTCCTATGCAGCTTCATACAGATGAATTAGTTCACACTACTTTTTTTTTTCTTTTTTGACCCCTCTCTGAATAGACTTCTGTATGGAAGAATGTCTGTACCAGCTCATGTGATGTAATAAAGACTATAAAAATACAATATGACTTTTGTACGTATGGTTGCCTGTAATGAGAGTTAGGTGTAAGGGTTTAATTCAGGAGGCACACAATAGGAGCATTGTAGTTAGCAGCGGCTGACACGTCTCTCAGAGCTCCAAGTAGGTTGTACTATAAATACAGCCTCTTGTTTTACAATTGACATTTTGCTGGTGGGTGGCTAATTGCTAATTTGAAGGGAAATAGACCAGAGATCTAATATTAATAACTAATTAATAGTTATGTGGATATTTTAAGTATTTTTTCTGCTTATTTTAGGCATGTTTTATTCATGTGCTGTGCGAATCCTTCTTTGCATATACATGTCTAACTGTGAAAATTATTTCTTCAGTAACATTCAGGCCTGTGTGCAAACCGAGGCTGGAACACCAAGGCAGGTTGGCTGTCTTTCTCAAACCCACTGCTGCTGAGTGATGATTTGAAAGAAGGCAAATGGCATTTGAGGAAGCTATTTCAAGAAAGAAGCCTTCCTCTTGAACCAAGCCCTGAGAGGAAAGCCAGCATTGTGCTGCCTGCCTCGTATCATCTTAGTTTGTAATTACTGAATCAGCGTCAGCACTGGGTGTTCCTCTGAGTGAAATACAAGGTGAAATACAGGGGCATGTTTAGGCTGGTTTGTTCTGGGAAGTGAGTGTGGCCCCGTTGCTTGGTGGCTCTCATACTGCTGCTCTCAGTGCCCCTGTCACTGCTCTGGAAATCAGTGTGCGGTGCTTTGCCCTTGGAATGAAATCTCAGTTTGTGGTAAGAGGGGAAGGTTGTGAGAGGTGTGTCACCATTGCACGTGCCTGATATTTTCACATCTGTTGTATCACAATATTAAATGTGTTCCTGTGAGCTTGGTAGGCATTGCTGGGCTGTGCCTGTGCTGTGTCTGTTCTGTGGTTCAGGTAACTGCTGTGAGCACTCACGTGAGTAACTCACGAGGAGCAAAAGCTTCTTACCTGCTATCTGTGGAGTGCCTACTATTCATTTTGCTGGCTGTCCTGAGGGATTTAAGCTGTGTCCTAGAAAGTGTTTGCTCTTGTTGGATTAAAACCTCACTGGCTGCTGTCTGTGAGGCTCATGTGTCAGAGAAGCAGTGGATGGGCTGTGGGCAGCATACTCTGCACTGAGGTGTTCCCAGCACTTACAGTAGCTATGAGCACAAACCATCAGTGCCAGCCTGGTGGGCAGTTCTCTGCAGTCCTGCCTCCTTTGGATCCCGACTGCTGGGCCAAGTGCTGAAGGCTCAGTTGTCCTCCACTTGTTCAGTGCAGCTGGTGGTCTTTTACCTATTCTGCAGGTTTTGACCCTGTGTCTTTTTCCAACTCCTGCATCACAGTACTTTCCATCCTCAGTTCCATGTGATTCAAGACATACCATGTTTGTGTACCTGCTCCCTGCGTGCACTCCTGTAGGAAGGGCAGTCTTTACATGTAAAACATCTTCACGTGCCCTGTGAAGGGCTGCAGGCAGAGGCAGCTTTTGGAAGTGGGTTCAGTTCGGTGGTACGTGCTGTGTTGGTGACTGGGTTTCTGCTTGCATGTTTGTATTGTTATCTGCCATCTGAATGAATATTTTACCTCTTTCCTTCGTTATTTTTTTCTAATGTTTCTTAAATAATTCATACGTGCTCCTTCAGCTTCTCCTGGTTTCTGTGTGGTGGTTTCTTATAAACACGGAGCTTACTGAGTAGCACCAGAAGTCAGCGTCTGTTGTGACACGTTCTCATCACACATTAAGAAAGGCCCAGTGTGTCTGGAGAAGTCACGTGGCTTTCCACAAGCATCACGATTGCTCAGTGTATTTGGAAGATGTTTAGAAGAACTGTCTTCAGACCTTTACAGCCAAGAAACCAACCAAAAACCCATCAGTG
Source organism: Lagopus leucura (assembly GCF_019238085.1). Taxonomy (NCBI): domain Eukaryota; kingdom Metazoa; phylum Chordata; class Aves; order Galliformes; family Phasianidae; genus Lagopus; species Lagopus leucura. Next base: position 5,892,102 of record NW_024962280.1, on the reverse strand, counting down.
CACATTGAGATGTGGGCACTGTCTCCATGTGTACCCTCAGCAGCTGCTCAGATATAGAATGTTTTGAGCACCATCACTGGGCTTTGAAAATGTCATCTACTCTGGTAATATACAACTTCTTAAAGTGCAGAACTGATGGATTACAGAACTGACAGTGTTTGAAGAGGAGAAGAGTGACGCGTTCACTTGGGATGTTGCCTTGGGGTGGTCAGAGCATGGCGTTAATATTCTACAGATAAAGATCTTAAACTTTATCATTTCGTTGTCAGAACCTGGAGTAACTGTTTTGCTAACAAATAGCATTCTGTAGTACTGTTACGCTTAAGGATGTAAAACTGTGAAGCTTTACTTGTCATTGTCAGTTCAGTCCATGTCTGATCATCCCCATCCTGGGGAGCTTTATGGAAAATGTAAGCTTCTAGCCCCAAAAGCTAACAAGATAATATTTTCCTGCCTGTTACTTCAGTATCATTACTGACCCAAAGACTTGAAATTTACCATGGTGAAACTTCAGCCCTGGCTGCTCCTCAGCCTCTGCTGCAGTGTGAATGCAGGGGATCAATCAGAGCAGGCAGCAACCCGGCCTGCCTTCAGGCATTGCTGATTTGTGCTCTTTGGAAGCTGTGGAATTACAGCAGAATAGTTAGGAGTGAGCGCAGTCGTACTTAAGGAGACTTGCTTATGCTTTCTGGAGCAGTTCTAGGAGACTGATGGGAGTTTTTCAACCCAGGAATTTGATTTTCTTAAACCACCTCTCCTGTTATGTTTTTGTTTTTATTTTTCTTTTCTTGTTTTTAAATCTCCTTTGTGGCCACAGGGATTTACAATGCTGCTTGTAGGGGCAAAATGAAACAGTCTCGTTGTTGCAGATGAACCACCCCTTATTTTGTTAATGCATTACTTGAATTTCAGTTTTTCTGCTGGTGACATTTGTTGGTTGGATGGTCTCTGAAACAGAGGGATTAGAGGAAATAAGTGGCAGCGTGCAGATCAGATCTCACCATGATAACATTTGTTTTTATGCAAACAGAGGGAAATCAGCCCTGGAGTTACGCTGCTCTCATAGGATGGAGTGAAAATAAGGGCTCATTTGTGCACTGGGCATTCTGAATATCCAAAATACATCCATTGCTCTAAGTTCAAGATAGAGTTTTTTATGTAATGTCAGCATATACTGTTTTCCTTTTCTGTACACACGCATTTCATCGCCTTGGCAGCATTCTTGGTTATAGCCATACTCATCACACAGTAAGAAAACAACAGCAAATACTATTAGCAGGCGCTCCAGTGGGGAAGAAAGCAGTAAACAATACTTCTTTAAAGTGGATAATTTCCCTCTCCCTCATGGGCCACGTTCAATTTACACATCAGTGCTTTTTATGAGCACATGATTTACTTCTTTTTTTTTCTTTCCAAGTGTACATGGTTTAATATCAAAACAAGCGAAACCCCAGGCAATTTTTTTCAGAAGTGTTCTTTGTTTGTTAAAAATCCATTTTGTTTTTGATTATTAAAAACAAAATTGCATCGACTAAAGAAAACCCAAATCCAAATGTTAGTAAGGATTTTGGTTATAATTCATGGACCGTAATGGAAATGGCTGCCCAGAAGCTTGGGAGGGTTGCACACAAAAGTATGATTATAAGGGATGCTCAGTGGGCAGCTGTGTTCCTTTAATTTAGAGAAATGCAAGACACACTTTTTTCCCTGAAATTCTTTCGGTTAGCAAAACTAAAATGTGGTGGGGGAAAAAAACCCCAAACAGTGATGTGAGTGAATAGGTGCCAGTGCCACAGAGCAGCGATGTGCTCCTGGAGCATGGCTGAGCTGGGAGCAGCCTTAGCAGTGGGGTGACCCAGATGGCAGCCCTTGGGGCACCTCCTGCTGCTTCCATGTACTGCACTATCAACGTTGGTTTATCATTTGTCACATCTGTAGCTGTCCTTTGCCAAAGCGGGGCATTGTGTATTTACACGGGGCATCACTGGAGGTGTCAGTAGTTTGATAAAATACACCCTCTGTAATTAGTTGTGAAATGTGGAAACTATACATATAAGAAGTACTTCTTATATATACTACTTATATGTACAAGAAGTAAATATGGTTTAAAAATACACAGGTGTTTTAAACTGCAGAGGGAAAGATCTTTAGCTCACAAGGCACAAATTCTTGCACGGTGAGCGTTTCTGTAACAGGTCCCATCGTTAACGTTGGCATTTAGAGTCACGTGAAGTGCTGCGTTTTCAGAGCATCCACAATTTTGCATTATTTTCTGTCCATGTCCTTTCCCAGAGGCTGATTATTTTTTCCTTGCCACTTTATTAGCTGTTCCCTTCCTCCCAAGCGTTTTTGTTGTTGTTGTTTTAAACAAGATTGTAGATTTGTGGTTTAGTTTATTTATGATGTGTTTCCTCCAGCTTCCCTGAGATATTTCAAGCTAGGCATCTCCTAGGAGAGAGAAATAAAAGACAACATGTGCAACTACAAACCAGCCCCAGCACTACTGCAGAATGAAGCTCTGAAGGTTAAACCTAGTAGGGGAAGTTCCACCCTGTGACGTGCTCCATTTCAGCACATCACTTGGAAGAAACGCAATTAAAAGTGAAGTCACAGAAGCATTAAGGTTGGGAAAGACCTCAGGGATCAGGCAGTCTGACCATCCAGCTACTGTCCACATCCCTCAGTGCCACATCTCTGCCGTTGCTGAACGCCTCCAGGTTCGGTGACCACCACTCCCTGGGCAGCCCGTGCCAGTGCCCTGCATCTGCTCTGTGTCATATGCAAGGCTTTGCAGGACACGCCATAAATTTTACTGTAGTTGTTAATTTGAAGCCTGCTACAGCTGCTTCCAGGGCGTCTGTGACTTGAGGGTTCCCATATGATGCAGATGAAGGCAGCAGCGAGATGCTCAGTCTCTCTGAAGGCAGCGCTGGTGCTTCATCACCCAAAGGGCCGCGTGGGCTGGGCCCTGTGCTTCATTCTCACCGCGTGCCCTCTCAACCCTGTCCATCCCATGGCAAATTAGTTAACTGTAAACAGATTTCCTGTTGTTGTTGTAGGGGAGGCTAATAGAGCAGCGAGCTTCTGGTGTTCGGTGTGTGTTGTGCTTTTATGTGTGCTCTGTGGGGAATTGAAGAGAGGAAAGGAATTCCTCTTGAACTGGCTTCTGTTCAGGATGTGGTGGTGCGCTGCTTTCCTTCAGGGCCTCCTTGTTCTTTCTCCTGTTTGGCATCATTTTGGGGGTAATATCAATTAGTTACTTCAAACAGCGAGTGCTCTGAATGAATGATAAACGCTTAATGCAGAACACAAGAAGTTCAAAGCGTGTAAATATTGAAACGTACCATTCCCTTCTGCCAGCTCAGGCAGAATGGCAGCAGCCCTATGTGCTCAATGTGATCATTTCAATTGGAAGGGACCCTTAAAGGTCACCTAGTCCAAGTCCCCTGCATTGAACGGGGAAATGATCTTTTGCACCATCACTCATGTTGCAGTTAAAATGCTCTAAGTGTTTCAAACTTTGTTTATGTTTTTGTTGTTGTTGTTGTTTTAAGTTCAGTGTTATCAGTGCACTTGGTACGTACACTTAAGTTTGCAGGAAGTGATCAGAGTAGCACGTAATATCTGAGCAGGGAATTGTAACTGCAGTAATACAGCTCAGGACTTCCCGTTCGGCTTCAGCTGTGTCTGTGCGTGTTGCTACAGAGAGGGAGTGGGACACTCGTCCAATCCAGGCTGGTGGATGGGAGGGGTTTTCCAAGGTTTGGCAGGGGCAGTAATGAATGAACTGATGTGCTTTAGTAGGAAGCTGCTGATCTCTGCCACCATTGACTTCTCACCCATCTGGGTAACTTGGTAACAGAGTACTGGAGGGGTTCATAGAGTCTGAAGGTGATGTGAATTTGTAGTGCTGCCCACTGTTGAAGGCACGAGTTGCCTTTTTTGGGTTTGTCCCTGGTTTTAAGGAGGTATTTGGAAAGTTTGAATGTTGGCTGTAATGCATTTGTCAGCCTTTATGGCAGGAGCTTAGTATTTAGAAAAAAAAATTGCTGTTTTCCTCATCTTCGTCCATCTGGGAGAGGTTTTTTGTTCCATGAACTATATTTCGCTTCAGACAGCATTTTTTTTTTTCTTTTTTGATAGGTAGTTCTTCTGTTGTGCCCAGGCAGTGTTCCTGTTCTTTTACCCCCAAGCCTTTCTCCTTAATCCCTTAGTTTATGTTAGATTTCTCCCTAGTGATTTCATCGGTAATGAATATCCGTGGTAGGAACCTCAGTGTTACATAAAGGTGTGATCAGTAATTGTTCTGATCACAGGCATATAATGTGCTTAAGTCCTAGGGAGCGGTTCAGCTTTGAAGTCACTTGTGGAAATTAACTCTGTGAGGGTATCCTAAGGATTCTTCCACAGAACTGCTCTTCTTAATTGGCTGATGTCACATTTCGTTCTGCAGTAGTCAGTTATGGGAAGCATAACTGGATGGGTCGGTAGAGGCCTTGTGTTTCCTATTTGTCGTCTTACTGCTGAAATGTTTTAGTTGTATTTTTGGGTAAGACTGAATAAAGCTGCCACATCAGTGCTGTGCTATTTGTAAGCTGGATCCCCTCAAAGTTCCCATTTGTCTGTATGAGCAGACAGAAAGAAGAGAAATTCCATTGAAGTGAATGCGCTGTTCTGTGCTGGGGGTTTGTCATCAACTAAGGGTGAGAAGAGAGTAAAATTTGAATTTTTTAAAGCATGTTCCATGTAAGTAACCAAAAAGATGGTCTTTAATTTTTATTTGTTTTTGTTGCATAAAAATATATTATGATCCGCAGGAAACTAAATGTTATTTTAATGCTTTCTCTAAAAAGACTGGTGGAAAAATAGCTTTTATCCTTTTATCATCTGTTAAAATAAATATTGATAGAAACTGTCACAATATGGTTTGTGTTACAGGTGGTGTAATACCAGGGGCTGTACTGCTGCCACATCACAATTTTGTGGGGTTTCAGAGAGTAGTTCTGGTAAGGACACTCAATGATTTATCTCTTTTACTTCTCATAATAGTGGACGAAAATTTGGTACGGTTTAGAATCAGTAATTACAGTTACATGCATTTACAGTATTTGTTAGGTATCCATTTTTGCAGTCCATTGAATGTCTACATTAAGTGTTCTTTTATTCAGTGGTATTTTAACAGCTCCTTTTGGAGCTGTTATTGTCTAATGTGTAAATCCATATTCACTTTATTGAGAGCTGTGATAATATAACACATCAGTTCACAGCGTGGATGCATTAATAACTGGACCTTTTGACAAAGCATCTTGTATGATCTACATGGTGCATGGATCCTTAGCGTGCGTCAGCTTCAGAAAGGGATGGGGGAGGCAAAAAAAAAGTTTCTGTGTTTTTGTTGCAGTGTGGGGTTTTTTTAATTTGTTTTCAAGTGCCAAAGTCTTTGCTTCCTAAAGGAAAATATGAGTACGTCATTCAGAGGGCGAACACCCAGACTGTGTGCTGTTATCACTCTTCTTAGGCTTAATGTACAGTCATGATTTTGCAGTTGTTTGCATTAAGTGTATGTAAGTGCAGTCCCTCTATCATTTCCCTTGACTTGGCACACTTCTCTTAAACACACTTTCTTATCTTTAGTCTCCTCTCTTCTGCGAGGCTGGAGTTTCAAAGGAGAGCAGATTACCTTACTTTTCCTGATAAAGGGAAAATTCATTCTGAACCGGTCTAGCAGCAGCACTGCTTACGTACTGTGCAGGAGCACAATCGAGTGTTTGTTCTTGCAGCAGTGGATCACTGATACTGCATTGGTATCTGTAGAATTGTTCATATATGCTGTAATTTAACAAATGTCTTGTGGGTGGAGCAGATGTCTTTTTTTTTCCTTTTCTTTAATCACAGTCTCTTAAAATCTTTTTCATGAGCCTTCCTTGAGTGCTGTCCTGAAGCCATAGAGGGCACTCAAAGACAGAAGGAGGTTGTTTTTAAAAACTTAGCCTGCAAACAGACCCCCACAGCCCACAGAAGGAAACTGCTGACTGTTCTTAATGGCCTTGCTCTTGCAAGGCACTGTTGTACTGGCTGTGCTCCAACAAATCACTTAAGCAATTGAAGTCAATGGGACTATAATATGCTTACATATTCTTCTGGATTGATCCCTAGCTTTCTATACTTTCACAAGCTGTTTTCCATCTTCTAAAAGCAAGGTGGGGTGCACATAAGTTCCTTAATTGAGGTTCTCAAGTCAGCTGAAGAAAGTAGGAGGAAGCCTGTTTGTGTTGGAGATTTATTGTTTGTTGGGTTTTACTGTTTGTTTGTTTTTTTGTTTTCCCCTCACCCCTTGTTTTTGTCTTTCAAAGTTCTACCAGGTGGTAATTTAGGGAAGTCAAAGGATGCTGTTTGAAGATGCAAGTGAAGGGTGTAAAGATTGAAACAGTTTTCACTGTTGTCATTGAATTAGATTGGCACATCTGAGATATTTGTGTGTGGTAGCATTCGTGCTGTATATTTTCCAGCCCTGTAAACAGATAATACTTTGAACATGCATAATTAACACATGTACGCTCACGTTAGTTTCTAAATCTTGAAGTAGAAGAATAAAAGCTCTCAGTTTTGTATGAGAGGAATGGCGTCACAAAGTTTTGAGTAGCATTATTCAAGACTATTAAAAAGTGATTCTGCAAAGTAAAGCCATCACAGCTTTATAAATATTGTAAGAAATGAAAGATGCTGGGAGCTCCTTGGAGACTGAAAAATACTGAGGATTTTTCAAAATGTTGCGGGCGATTTGTGCAGTTGTTACTGAAGTGTGATGTGATCTAGCGAAGGCCTGCCCTTCTTCCCCTCCATCATCTCTTTATTTTCAAATAACACTGCCATTACTGGAAATGGGTAAGCAGAATTTATTCACGCGTGGAATCTTGGGACTCCTGGGTTGGAGATGAGGTAAAGATAACGCAGCGCTTGTGTTCTCAAAGGCTGTCATGTCTAATTTCTTTAAATCTGAACTAGCGGTAGTTAATGTGGTAGCTTAACTGCACAAAAGACAGCACAGAGGTCATGTGTGGGACAATTTAAAGATGATTTCTCCGCAGCTGTGTATGTAGCAGTAGCCTGCGGTTGCTAGCTGTGGTGTATTTCCATCTCTGCTGATGTTTAACTTTTCTGCATGGAAGTGTTTTCTGTACGTGAAACACAAAACCAGATTATGTTTCTAGCAGCACCAGCAGAGGAGACTGTTTGCCGTTTAGCTGAGGGGAATCCATATTGGACACATGATGCATCTTCAAATGGTGAATGGGTTGCTTCAGAGGGGATTAACTAAAAAATTTATGAGACTGGATGTCTGATGTTGGCCTAAGCAGCCAGAAGTGTCCTGATTTTGAACTTCTTGTCTGAATTGGATCCTTTGTGACTTCAATCAATTTTACAATAGCTTCTTCAGTAGACTCCTGCCTCTGCTGAACAAAACCATTGGTTTTAAATTTTAACGTTTTTGTGTGTAGGCACTCATTGTGAGCACTTTTTCCCTCCAAACAGAAACCTTCTCCACAACAGGCTGCTCTGCAACAGCTTTTTATATGTGACGTGCAAAAATAAAGTTCCTTAAAAATATCTTTCAGTATTTTGTAGAAACTCCTTTTGCATGCGTCTGCCATTGTGATCAGATTCTTCGAATCAAAGACCCTCTGTACAGTGCCAAATGAGCAAGAACATTTGGTACGTGCCTTTAATCTTCAGAGAACACCAGTGTGATTGCTTCTAGAGATACAGGTGACTTTGCAACGTGTAGGAGCCATCTGGGGCTGTGTCACGGCAGGCATGTTCGTAGCATCTCTGGGAAGGGTTCCTTTACATAAACATGCCTCAGGACATCACAAAAAATAACAACAAAACCAGGGAGTATTGGCACTTGGCACTCATTCAGTGCTGCCAGTAGTTTTAGGCTAATTTGTTAGGTAAAAGATTGCATTTTCAGAGGACAAGGAAAGAGGCTTGTTTTTATTTTTCAGGGTGTTTAGTGAAAGAAAAGACTGTTCTTGATGATTCAGATTTTGGAACGGCTCCCAGTAAAGAAAGGATGCATTGCAGGGTATGGAAAATCTTATCAAGGACGATGACTGTGGTGTATGTCTTTTCTGTGTTACAGACACGGCAGCTCACAGTACCTGCTTTTCTTAGCTTTTTGCTAAAAGACCTTTGATACACCTTCATTTAGAGGGGGGGAGAAGGAGAAGCAAGTGCTGGAGGTAGGGAAAGGGGTTGGATTAATGGCTACGTAAGTCTTGGAGGTGTAAGTTTTTCATTACATGGAAATACAGGTAGAGCTAATACAGATTAAGATATTCCATGCCAGAATACATTGCAGTAAGGCAGTAATGTTTTTTCGCTCATGACAAATTACACAGAGATAGGATGTGGTGCAGAGTAGGTTGTGGAGATGCGGGGACTGAAGGTGTGCATTGTTGAGTGCACAGAGCCTGGAAATGGTGTAAATTGAGTAGGAGCACAGTTGGGTTTAGAGAACAGTCGGTGCACGGCTCCCAGGGCCGAGGTGCTTCTGTTGGACGTGTGTCCCAGTGAGGGTCTGGTGTGTGCAGCTCTGACTGTGGTGTCGGCCTGCCGTCCCGCAGCGGAGCGGGGCCATCTGCTCCGCCAGTCAGTTCCCTGCCTCCCCTTCTTCAGTGTGTGGTAGCGATGCTGACAGCCACGAGAGAGAGAGAGATGATGGGAGAACGGTGGCCCGGCAGTGCCCGAGCTTTCATGTCAGTCTCTTACCATATGGTGCTTGTGCTGTCACAAGGCTTTTAGCTGCGCTGTGCTCTGTCTGAGCAGTGGTTACGGAGCTGCTGAGCAATCCCCAGCTCCAACGCTGCTGTTGCTGCTTTCGATTCTAAGAAGCCATCACGTCCAAAAGTGGTTCTGTGCCCTCGTGCCTACATGTGCATGACCTACAGCAGCAGCCCTTTGTCTGCCTCTGTGTCCAGATGCATCTTGCATGTGCAGCCGATTACACCGCTATTGCAGGCTGGTGCACGGCGCAGTAGAAGAAAAAATGAGAATGCTACTTCTTTGTATTTACAACCTGAAAAACAAAAAAGGATGATTTCATTGATGGCAGTGAGGCACCGCACAGACAAGTCGCCACATGCTTCATTCTGCCTGTGGCTGCAGTTGGTCCCATTCGTGTATCGCCGTGCCCATTCTCATCAGGAGCTCTGAGACCTGAGGGTATTCAACTTTTATTGTAGTGTTTGATTTAAACTTAACAGATGACAGGAGCTTTGAATGACAAAGAATAATGTTTTCAGACTGTTTATTTCTTAATTTACTTCGTAGTTCTTGAGAGACGTGACCTTCATCTTACAAAATACACCAAGAAGGCAAGCACTTTGTATCCTGTTCTTCATTAGGAGTCAATTCCAATAGGGCTCGTTAGAGTTTAGGTGTTTCTGGAAAATTTGGCTATCTAACTTCAGAGTTCAATGCTTTATGATCCTTTTTAACACTCATTTTTCTGAAGTAAATTTTTAAACGATCAATTAATTTTAATTCATTCAGCTGCCTCTTCTATGGAATGTCCTGATAGTTATGTCTTGTTGGTTATTAATCTTTAATTAAAAACAACACAGCTGGAAATGCTTTCACACTGTCCTATTGTACGTGGTCTTGTGTGCATTGGTATCCTGTCTGTTACTGCAGCTCAGATAGTGCAGTCCAGCGGATGGTGAAAGAAACGTGCTAACTGTGAGACTGCTTTAAAGACTCAGCAGCAGTTTGCACCTTACTTAATACTGTCATGGCATTTGGTTTCATTAGACATGGGGAATGAAAATGAAGTGTAGGTGGTATTGGTGGAGTGGATGTGAGGAAAGTACGTCTTGCTTTGTGGATTAGTGATCTAATAAGGCTGGGATAATTGGGGATGTGCAGGAATGAATGCATCTAACGTAGATTCACAAGTTGTTTTTATAGATACGTCATCTTCACAGTCAGTTGCAGAAACATATTATTTCTGCTTTGGAAAAAGGGTTTTTCCATTTCTTTTCCTTAATTTCTGAGCTCATGATGGTAATTTATCTTTGCATCTCCACCGGCTCATTCAAGGCTGCTTCAGTGACTGGCGTGGATGTATAAATGTTTGAGTTAAGGAAGTAGAGTTGAGTTTTTAATCTGAGGGTAAGCTTTCTTAAGCCTTCCTTCAAACTCTTCATTCAGGCATAATGCTACAGTCACTTATGGGTTATATGTCTTTAAGTCTTGTAAGTGAACATCTTGGGGCTAGAAAAAACTTGTCAACGTGCATTTAATTTATTCCAGGCTTTAGGATATGTTTTGTGGCTGCTGAAAACTTTGAATGCTAAATATGATCAATGTTGGCACGTATTTTCAATACCAAATCCCACTGTTTGACTGCTGTTACGTTCACAGCACACTTAATATTTGGATTAGTGTAGAAAAGCGTGTCTCAAGCACATTGTATTTCTACTATTGACGTTCATAAGTACCAATCTACCTGTTTGCCATCAGTCTGTGACTCATGAGTAGCAATGGCCTTGTCCCAAGCAGTCAGAAGGTGTTATGAAAACATACTGCCATCCTTGTGTCATTGATGCGTTGGCTTTCTTCTATGAAAGGCACTTTTTGCTTTTTTTCTTCATCTCAAACAGAAAAAAAAACACTAAAAAGGAATCTTGCTTTCCTGCTTCCCCTCCAGAAAGTAGCAGCAGCTCTTTATCACTGGAACTGAGGTGATGCTTTCCCTTGTTTCCTTGTTAGATTTGAAATTGCAGTAAAATGTAATTGAAGGATTAATTGAAGGATCTTTCAGTTCGGTGAGTTTGCTAATTTTTTTTCCCCCCCCTATTATTATAGTTTCTCATAAGGGTTTTCCATTTCATCAGAAACAGTGGACTCAGAGCTGCTGGTACTCAACAGGACATCCACCTCAGGAAAACATTGGCAGCTTTCAGGCACTTACTGGTTGTTAGCCACAAGCTCTGCTGCCAGAGTACTGAAACTCTGAATTCTGAAACTTCTTTTCTCATGGGAAAGGCATGTAAGACTTAGTCTTAATAACCAGGGAAGCAAGTCAGCTTTATTTGCATTTGGAATAGGTCAACCCCTTTTCACTAGCTTTATGAACAAAACACCTTAATTTTTTTTTCCCCTTAATCAAATCATATGTTTGTGTATCCCTACTGCAGTACTCATGTGCCATGCCTGATAAAATCAGAGCTTTTCTGAGGTTGTGTAGTGGGGGGAAGGCACTCATCCAGCACTGCGAATCCTTTACTCCAGACAGATTCACAGGACTGCCCTTCTCTGCCCTGTGCTACATGTGTTGCTTTTGCACCAGGATACGGCTGAGGATGCAAGGCTGAATGGCCAAGGGCAAGTAAAATGAACAGAGTTTAGGTGGAATGAGTATCACTGGGGTTAAGGATGAATTGAATTTTATTCAACTACCAGATTGCATTGTGAGAAGTGTTGGCAACTCATCTGTTGTAACAGAAAAGCAGTAAAAGAACGTGAAGTAAGAGATTTCAGAAGGAAGCGCTGATAAAGTCAGTGCTCTTGAAAGTGGTCGGGGAGATGAGTGCAGGAGAGCAGAGTCAGTGTAGGCTGTGCATGGTGAGGAGGTGAAAGCCAGGGCAAATGCATCACCACAGGCTCAAGTTTGTGTGTCAGATCAGGAGATGAAAGCCAGAAGATGGATCACCAGCTTGAAAAAGATGGCAAATGCAATGGATAGAAGCTGTAAAAGGGTGATGATATTGGGAAATGGAGTCCATACAACTCTGTGAAAAAATCTCTAGTCAACACAGGGATGCTCTTGCAGGTGTGCAGAGATCCTTTCTGCGGATGCTGTTGAGTTGCCATCAGGTAGCAATGTAAATGTGTTACACATAACAGGTGGAATTGCTGGCAGGCTGCACGGCCCCAGTAAGTTTTCCAGAGCAACAGTGAGTTGAAAATCAACAAATTACAGGAGTGTGCTAAAAAGCCTGTAGTAGTTGGCACTGCGGGGCACGGAGCTTTAGCTCGCGCTCAGGGTGAACCTCTGTAACCCATCGGTATGCAGGTCAGCTTCAGCAGCGTGGTGAAAAACTGCGTGGCTGTTAGCACACCAATATCCATCAGCTCAAGCAATTGATGTAGATGTAATCACTGTCTCTAATAGAAATGAAGTCGGGGTAATGGAACATTGTCACAGGATCAATGTCTCCTGTTTTGAAAACAAACCCCCTCAGCTTTGCCTTTGCATTTATGTACCAGCAGGCGACCATATCATTCAATTCAATTGACACAGTCTCTAAGAGCTCTGAATGATCTATTGTGGGAACATCAGGAGCAACACATTGGAAAAAATGGAATGTTCTTGATCAGACTTGCAGGCCATGGGATTCATTGGGTTTTCCAGCAGTGAAAATGAGAATAAATCAGCTGAGAGCACAAACTTAGCACAGTACGGAGGTCGTTAACTCCATTTTTAGCTCCAATTGTTCAGTTTTTCCATATTCCTGATCAAAAATGTTGGACTGTAGCACTTGTACTTATTTTCAGTGATGAGTAGTCACAAATAGAAGACGTTTTTGGCTGTTGCCCCTCCCTTCCCTTAGTCTCAGCAGAAGCCAGAGGCTCTTGATAGAGCTTATTTTGACTGATTCAAGAGCTCTTCTCATTCAGTTATTTTCTCTGAAATTTTTACACAGCTTGATCCAAGTGAGGATTAATGGGTGTGTTCCCACATTCATCCATAATTAATTTTTTGCTAGGGCTTTAATGCAGAGCAGGACATAAGCAGTCGTGTATTTGCACTCTCAGAACTGGGTGCATGGTTAAGAGGTACATTGCATTGGGTTTTAAACAACGTAGCAGGTAATGCTTATTGCAGTTTTCATTTTTCTTGCCCTTGATTCCAGAAATCTGATGTTAGATCCAGAGAATGCCAGCAGGCTGTTAGTTCCATGGGCTCATTAAAGCCATTTAATAACTTGACAAAGCCTCCTCAGGAGTGGGTCTGTGCAGTTGATTGCAGGAATCTATTTCAGTCAGATATTCCTGAAGAATTGTAACTTCATCTAAAGGGACGTGGCCTGAGGAGGAGTTGAACCTAAACAGCGTTTATTCAATATCAAGTATAAGTAGCAGAACCATCCTAAGTCAGTATAGGGAATTACAAAATATAGCTGCCACGAAGCACTGTAAGATGCTGTACAGCTGTGTGGGAAGCTGGGTGTGACTCCAGAGAGGAATGGAAGCTTTGGAGCCCAAGCATGGGAAGAGTGGCACTGACTGCATCGTCACTGGTCTCTGCTTTCACAGCCAGGATCCCGGCCTCCTGGGTCACGTAGCATATGACTTTGGGGAGGAGATTCATAGTTCAGTAATTAAATACTACTTTGCTCTAGGCAAAACCAGCAAATAGGTTTCATCTGCAGCTTATTTTGTAATAGTGCTCAGGACTGTGCCTGGTGTTCCTGGGGACTGAGTGCTCAGATAAGTAGACAGTAACTGTTATTTTTAGCTGAGTTTTTGGGTGGTTTTTATTGGCTTTTTTTCTTTTCCTTTCAGGGTTGCAGTTCTTTTTCTTCCGAAAATTGCAGACTGGCTTTGTCATCTTGTATGCTTCATACTCTCAAATTGGCACAGAAAGACAGAGACTGCTGCCATAAATTAGGTCACTAAAGCTGAAGTACAGAATACAAATATTTATTGCCTGAGCTAAGGAAAACAATTCAGATGAGGAAAGGAAAATGTATTTATTTATTTTAGTATTTGGCAATGAAGCTGTATTCCTGAGATAATAAGTAAAACAAAGCAGTGGAGTTGTAAGATAAGCCTGAGAAGCACCTCTTAAATTGCTGCAAGGAAAACTAGCAGGGCTTGACCTTATGGTAAATCACTACAAAGGTTCATGAGGTAGAATTACAGTTAATTTTTCATGCAGGTTCACATTTGGCATAGATTTAGCCTTAACAGCAAAAAAACCCAAAGGAGATAGGGTGCTTAAAGATAGCAGTGTGAAAATATAGGTAAAAATGCAGAAAACAAGATAGCGTTCATTTTAGAGTATATTTAAAAAGAGAAAAGTGAATATGTGTAATTTTAAAAATATTTACGTCTAAATTAAAAGTTAGTGAGAATTCCTAATTGCAGATTTGTCAGATAGTCGGAGGATCTCCTTAAGGAGTGATCTGTGCTGTGCCCTTTTCTCGGAGGAAGGTTTGAAGGAATGACTGGGATTCCTCAAAGCAGTTGAGTTAAAACAGTGAAAAAGACAGGTTTTTTCCCTTCTTTTGAAGTATTCAATTTGATTGGAATTAAATTGATTTGATCAGTTGATACACAGAAGGGCATACAACATTGGCTGCGTACTGTAGATTTGAAATACAGGATTCACCGGTTTGTTCATACAAGTTGTCCATTGCAATCAGTTTTTAAACAGTTCTATCTATAAAACTCCTTGGAAGACTTCTTGCTGAGTTTGGAAACATTGTGGAGCAGCCACATCCTGGGGAAGAGCCCTGGAAAACACTGGTAATAAAACAGCAGCCACCAGGAGAGGAGTTCCATGAGGCAACAGACCAAAACTTGGGTTCTGCGAGCTGCTCACAGCATGAGCTGTGTGCGCTGTGTGTGCGCTGTGTGTGCGCTGTGTGTGCGCTGTGT